>NW_026114538.1:0-127500 GCF_025231255.1 Drosophila biarmipes
TCACAATGATAGGAAGAGCCGACATCGAAGGATCAAAAAGCGACGTCGCTATGAACGCTTGGCCGCCACAAGCCAGTTATCCCTATGGTAACTTTTCTGACACCTCTTGTTAAAAACTCTTTAAACCAAAAGGATCGATAGGCCGAGCTTTTGCTGTCCCTGTGTGTACTGAACACCGAGATCAAGTCAGCATTTGCCCTTTTGCTCTATGTGTGGTTTCTGTCCGCACTGAGCTGGCCTTGGGACACCTCCGTTATTATTTGAGAGATGTACCGCCCCAGTCAAACTCCCTACCTGGCAATGTCCTTGAATTGGATCATACCTGAGTAATTGGAGTTATACCAAATTTTCAAATCAAAAATACATAAATGCACCGTTTTATTAAAGAATTTGTTTGCGATTATATAACAAACTCGTGATACTTTGATCAAGAAGCTTGCATCAAAACCCAATACCATAAGATATAATAAATATATCCGTATAATGGCTAGGAAATGATACACGTTCCATTTAATCAAGTAAGTAAGGAAACAATAAGAGTAGTGGTATTTCATTGGCGATACCAAACCGAGGTCTAATATCTCCCACTTATTCTACACCTCTTATGTCTCCTTACACTGCCAGATTAGAGTCAAGCTCAAAAGGGTCTTCTTTCCCCGCTAATTATTCCAAGCCCGTTCCCTTGGCTGTGGTTTCGCTAGATAGTAGATAGGGACAGTAGGAATCTCGTTAATCCATTCATGCGCGTCACTAATTAGATGACGAGGCATTTGGCTACCTTAAGAGAGTCATAGTTACTCCCGCCGTTGACCCGCGCTTACTTGAATTTCTTCACTTTGACATTCAGAGCACTGGGCAGAAATCACATTGTGTCAACACCCGCTAGGGCCATCACAATGCTTTGTTTTAATTAGACAGTCGGATTCCCCAAGTCCGTGCCAGTTCTGAATTGATTGTTAATTGATAATCGTTATAATTAATAAGAACTAATTGGTTTAACCCAATTAGTATTCTTAAAAATTTTAGCAAGAAAGTTCCACAATTGGCTACGTAACTAAACTATCCGGGGAACAAGTAACTAACATAAATGCTAGAAACTCTATTTACCCAGAACGAGCACATAAACCATGTTATTGTTTCCCAATCAAGCCCGACTATCTCAATCTTCAGAGCCAATCCTTATCCCGAAGTTACGGATCTAATTTGCCGACTTCCCTTACCTACATTATTCTATCGACTAGAGACTCTTCACCTTGGAGACCAGCTGCGGATATTGGTACGGCCTGTTGAGAAGTTTGCGTGTCCCCACCATAAATTTTCAAGGTCCGAGGAGAAAATATCGACACAACAGTATATGTCATGCTCTTCTAGCCCATCTACCATATCTCTCTGCGAAAGACTTCCATGGTAGTACGGCTATAAAACAGAAAAGAAAACTCTTCCGATATCTCTCGACGGCTTCTTTATGGTCGTTCCTGTTGCCAGGATGAGCACGAGGCCCATATTTAATAACAAACGGATACTCAACAGGTTACGGAATTGGAACCGTATTCCCTTTCGTTCAAAATTATTCAAGTATATTAATTTAGCTAGATTTTATATAATATATATATTTGTTTGGCATTTGTATTTTACTTGAAAATTTTCGGCTTTCGCCTTGAACTTAGGACCGACTAACTCGTGATCAACCACTGTTCACACGAAACCCTTCTCCACTTCAGTCCTCCAAGGTCTCATTCGATTATTTGCTACTACCACCAAGATCTGTACCAATGGCAGCTCCATGCAGGCTTACGCCAAACACTTCTACGCATACCATTGTACCTTCCTACTCACTAAAGTTTCAAAATTTATATTACAAGTAATATAAATCATCTACTTTAGCGGTAATGTATAGGTATACAACTTAAGCGCCATCCATTTTAAGGGCTAGTTGCTTCGGCAGGTGAGTTGTTACACACTCCTTAGCGGATTTCGACTTCCATGATCACCGTCCTGCTGTTTTAAGCAACCAACGCCTTTCATGGTATCTGCATGAGTTGTTAATTTGGGCACCGTAACATTACGTTTGGTTCATCCCACAGCGCCAGTTCTGCTTACCAAAAGTGGCCCACTGGGCACATTATATCATAACCTTGAACTTCATATCAAGAAAGTTAAGGTTCTTACCCATTTAAAGTTTGAGAATAGGTTAAGATCGTTTCGACCCTAAGGCCTCTAATCATTCGCTTTACCAGATAAGATTATTTTATATAATATTAAAATGCACCAGCTATCCTGAGGGAAACTTCGGAAGGAACCAGCTACTAGATGGTTCGATTGGTCTTTCGCCCCTATACTCAATTCTGACAATCGATTTGCACGTCAGAACTGTTTCGGTCTTCCATCAGGGTTTCCCCTGACTTCAACCTGATCAAGTATAGTTCACCATCTTTCGGGTCACAGCATATATGCTCAAGGTACGTTCCAGTTAGAGGCATAAATAATATAAATATCATTATACATAACTATATAGAACGCCCCGGGATTGTGTTAATTAGCTATAAATAGTTAAAAAACTAATCCCATTATTAGTCAAGTTAATTACGCTATTAGGTTTATATCCCAATAACTTGCACATATGTTAGACTCCTTGGTCCGTGTTTCAAGACGGGTCCCGAAGGTATCCTGAATCTTTCGCATTGTTAATCCTACAAGTGCATATAATAAACACAAAAATCAATGATAATTATGCCATTATATAATTCCGAAAAATTAACGCACTGTATTCATATAAATCTATCAGCACTTTATCAAATTAATAACATTTATTCTGTGTTAAATGCAAGCAAATTAATTTGAATAAACTATAAGTTATATTTTATGATAAATTTGGTATGCTAATAGATTACAATGTCCTTATATGGAAAAAATGCACACTATTATCATAATATTGTTTAAATATTACAATTCTAATGATGAATTTTCCATAACGGATATTCAGGTTCATCGGGCTTAACCTCTAAGCAGTTTCACGTACTGTTTAACTCTCTATTCAGAGTTCTTTCAACTTTCCCTCACGGTACTTGTTTTACTATCGGTCTCATGGTTATATTTAGTTTTAGATGGAGTTTACCACCCACTTAGTGCTGCACTATCAAGCAACACGACTCTTTGGAAACATCATCTAGTAATCATTAACGTTATACGGGCCTGGCACCCTCTATGGGTAAATGGCCTCATTTAAGAAGGACTTAAATCGTTAATTTCTCATACTAGAATATTGACGCTCCATACACTGCATCTCACATTTGCCATATAGACAAAGTGACTTAGTGCTGAACTGATTTTCTTTTCGCTCGCCGCTACTAAGAAAATCCTTGTTAGTTTCTTTTCCTCCCCTAATTAATATGCTTAAATTCAGGGGGTAGTCCCATATGAGTTGAGGTTGTGTATAACTTTTATATGCAATTAATTCTTTATATATAATGATAAAACATTTTATTAAATTCGTTATATTAATAATATCTGTATATAAATGGCATTTGTTTGATTTAACGAATCAACGAAGAACAATAATATTGTCAACGGTTTTCTATTTCTAATCATTAATAAGAGACAATTCTAGATAAATTTTTTATGCTAGACATTTCTCAGTATCATTTGATTGAAAAAGAAATATTTCTCTTCGTTTTTCACATTCAAATTATTTACTAATGTGAGATAATGTTTTTCATATATTTTTTAATATTATGAATAAAATAATTAAATTATTATTATCCAATAATATACCATATGCTTATAAAATTTCATTATAAAATTTGTATAAGCAACTTAATTAGCATAGTCTTACAACCCTCAACCATATGTAGTCCAAGCAGCACTATAAAATTAATTAAAGTACATAACAGCATGGACTGCGATATGCGTTCAAAATGTCGATGTTCATGTGTCCTGCAGTTCACACGATGACGCACAGTTTGCTGCGTTCTTCATCGACCCATGAGCCCGAGTGATCCACCGCTTAGAGTTTTATAAATTGGTTTCTTAATTTTGTCAAATATGTTTTTATTGAAAGAAATTAAAAATACACCATTTTACTGGCATATATCAATTCCTTCAATAAATTTATTTTTATACCTAAAACGAATGCTGCGAAATGTCTTAGTTTTATATAACCAATATATATCAAAGTATTTCTTTTTAAATTGCATTTATTGTAAATAAATATATATATATATATATATTAATACTTTTTTAGCGATATAAATTGAAATTTATATAAAACATTAACCTGTATAAAACCAGGTACAACATTGTACATTTTAGGTTGTTGCATTATCCAATGTATGCGCATAACTGAGATGAACAATACATATCGCAACGCGTGTATATTATGGTCCATATACACACAGTATTTTAATTGTGTTTATATACAATAATAATTTAATATTATTATTTTAATAATTCGATTTGCTTGTTCGAATTTTTATTTGTTTGTTTTGGCTGCTTATTATTTCTCTCATATGTATTAAATACAATATATAATTTTAATATTTGCATTATTTCGATTTGCTTGTTCGAAATTTCATTTGATCTATATTAGATCATATACATTTTGGCAATTCATATTTTATTTGTATTACTATAATGTATTTATTATAATATAAACAAATATTTTATTAACGGTAAGGATATACAATAATAATTTAATATTATTATTTTAATAATTCGATTTGCTTGTTCGAATTTTTATTTGTTTGCTTTGGCTGCTTATTATTTCTCTCATATGTATTAAATACAATATATAATTTTAATATTTGCATTATTTCGATTTGCTTGTTCGAAATTTTATTTGATCTATATTAGATCTCATATACATTTTGGCAATTCATATTTTATTTGTATTATTATAATGTATTTATTATAATATAAACAAATATTTTATTAACGGTAAGGATATACAATAATAATTTAATATTATTATTTTAATAATTCGATTTGCTTGTTCGAATTTTTATTTGTTTGCTTTGGCTGCTTATTATTTCTCTCATATGTATTAAATACAATATATAATTTTAATATTTGCATTATTTCGATTTGCTTGTTCGAAATTTTATTTGATCTATATTAGATCTCATATACATTTTGGCAATTCATATTTTATTTGTATTATTATAATGTATTTATTATAATATAAACAAATATTTTATTAACGGTAAGGATATACAATAATAATTTAATATTATTATTTTAATAATTCGATTTGCTTGTTCGAATTTTTATTTGTTTGCTTTGGCTGCTTATTAATTTCTCTCATATGTATTAAATACAATATATAATTTTAATATTTGCATTATTTCGATTTGCTTGTTCGAAATTTCATTTGATCTATAATAGATCTCATATACATTTTGGCAATTCATATTTTATTTGTAATACTATAATGTATTTATTATAATATAAACAAATATTTTATTAACGGTAAGGATATTAAAACATTAATGATCCTTCCGCAGGTTCACCTACGGAAACCTTGTTACGACTTTTACTTCCTCTAAATAATCAAGTTCGGTCAACTTTTGCGAAACAACCGTAACACGCAAGGCGTCACAGTGATCACGTCCGGAGACCTCACTAAATAATTCAATCGGTAGTAGCGACGGGCGGTGTGTACAAAGGGCAGGGACGTAATCAATGCGAGTTAATGACTCACACTTACTGGGAATTCCAAGTTCATGTGAACAGTTTCAGTTCACAATCCCAAGCATGAAAGTGGTTCAGCGGTTTACCCGGACCTCTCGGTCTAGGAAATACACGTTGATACTTTCATTGTAGCGCGCGTGCAGCCCAGGACATCTAAGGGCATCACAGACCTGTTATTGCTCAATCTCATTATTGCTAGACGCAATTTGTCCATTTAAGAAGCTAGTGTCCTTATAATGGGACAAACCAACAGGTACGGCTCCACTTATATAAACACATTCAAACACAATAAACATTTTACTGCCACCATGAATGAAGGCTATATAAGCTTCAACACCATAATCCTGAAGATATCTATTTAATATATTTGAGTCTCGTTCGTTATCGGAATTAACCAGACAAATCACTCCACGAACTAAGAACGGCCATGCACCACCACCCATAGATTCGAGAAAGAGCTATCAATCTGTCTTACACACTTATGTTCGGACCTGGTAAGTTTTCCCGTGTTGAGTCAAATTAAGCCGCAGGCTCCACTCCTGGTGGTGCCCTTCCGTCAATTCCTTTAAGTTTCAGCTTTGCAACCATACTTCCCCCGGAGCCCAAAAGCTTTGGTTTCCCGGGAAGCGACTGAGAGAGCCATAAAAGTAGCTACACCCAATTGCTAGCTGGCATCGTTTATGGTTAGAACTAGGGCGGTATCTGATCGCCTTCGAACCTCTAACTTTCGTTCTTGATTAATGAAAACATCTTTGGCAAATGCTTTCGCTTAAGTTAGTCTTACGACGGTCCAAGAATTTCACCTCTCGCGTCGTAATACTAATGCCCCCAAACTGCTTCTATTAATCATTACCTCTTGATCTGAAAACCAATGAAAGCAGAACAGAGGTCTTATTTCATTATCCCATGCACAGAATATTCAGGCATTTGAAGCCTGCTTTAAGCACTCTAATTTGTTCAAAGTAATTGTACCGGCCCACAATAACACTCGTTTAAGAGCACTAATGCAGGTTTTTAAATAGGAGGAACATATGAAAAAATACAAGTATCTAAGCACATGTAAGAACTCCACCGGTAATACGCTTACATACATAAAGGTATAGTACTAACCACAATTGTAAGTTGTACTACCCGTATGAAGCACAAGTTCAACTACGAACGTTTTAACCGCAACAACTTTAATATACGCTATTGGAGCTGGAATTACCGCGGCTGCTGGCACCAGACTTGCCCTCCAATTGGTCCTTGTTAAAGGATTTAAAGTGTACTCATTCCAATTACAGGGCCTCGGATATGAGTCCTGTATTGTTATTTTTCGTCACTACCTCCCCGAGCTGGGAGTGGGTAATTTACGCGCCTGCTGCCTTCCTTAGATGTGGTAGCCGTTTCTCAGGCTCCCTCTCCGGAATCGAACCCTGATTCCCCGTTACCCGTTGCAACCATGGTAGTCCTAGATACTACCATCAAAAGTTGATAGGGCAGACATTTGAAAGATCTGTCGTCGGTACAAGACCATACGATCTGCATGTTATCTAGAGTTCAACCAATATAACGATCTTGCGATCGCTTGGTTTTAGCCTAATAAAAGCACATGTTCCATAAGGTTCATGTTTTAATTGCATGTATTAGCTCTAGAATTACCACAGTTATCCAAGTAACTGTTAACGATCTAAGGAACCATAACTGATATAATGAGCCTTTTGCGGTTTCACTTTTAATTCGTGTGTACTTAGACATGCATGGCTTAATCTTTGAGACAAGCATATAACTACTGGCAGGATCAACCAGAATAATGTTTTTATTCATATTTCATTCATATTTTTTGAATAGAAATTAGCAATATATATGTTGTTATAGATTTTATTTCTATCGAATACGGCCATTTTTATATAGCATTCGTATACGTTTGTTTTCCAATTTATACTTGTTTCGCCACTAATAATAACAAGTTTTTATTGATGTCAAAAAGAATCATATTCTTTATAAACACAATATTTATTTTTCATATATTTTCTTTATATATGCACATTTCATTCTAAAATATCATTTTTGTTCGACATACATAATATATTGTATCCACACATGTACAATTTTTGTTTAACCAATATAAGATATTGAGTTAATCATTTGTATTTTGACGATAAATTTAAAATTTATCTATATATATCCATATAAGTCTCTGGTAATATATAAAATAGAACCGAGTGTATATATATAATTATTACTACTATATTTATTTCTTAAATAATATATACTTATATATTATTTATATATATACTCTTTATTATATATTATATAATTTCTTAAATAACTCTCTTAATAGCTATTTTTTATTATCAACAATATAAGTTGATATTAATATTGAAAATGTATTCATAATTACATTTTTATATTTCTTTGGTAGACTTTTATGTACTATTATTATTTAATAATACACATATAATATAAATCATGTTAGCCTACCTCCTAAAATTAACGATAAAATTCGGAAACAATTTGTTATTCTATGTACAATAGAAACTTGGCCTTTGTTTCAACGTTATTATCTTTGGGCTTAAAATATTAACCGCGGAGCCAAGTCTCGTATTCAAATAAATGAATAAAGAAACAAATTTGACGGATAATATCTTCTCTACTGACATATGTCAATAGCAGACGGCCGGCCCATTGACCATCCTATAGTAGTTTTTGGACACGCTGTCTCCCATTCGGGTATATTCAATTTACTTTGCCACTCACCCATATAGTGTTCTCTTATATAATAAGACAACGCACTTTTATATTCATTATATGGATATATTGCCTTCCTCATATTTGCCACACCACCTATAGTAGTTTTTGGACACGCTGTCTCCCATTCGGGTATATTCAATTTACTTTGCCACTCACCCATATAGTGTTCTCTTATATAATAAGAAAACGCACTTTTATTTTCATTATATGGATATATTGCCTTCCTCATATTTGCCACACCACCTATAGTAGTTTTTGGACACGCTGTCTCCCATTCGGGTATATTCAATTTACTTTGCCACTCACCCATATAGTGTTCTCTTATATAATAAGAAAACGCACTTTTATTTTCATTATATGGATATATTGCCTTCCTCATATTTGCCACACCACCTATAGTAGTTTTTGGACACGCTGTCTCCCATTCGGGTATATTCAATTCTCTTTGCCACTCACCCTTATAGTATTCTCTTATTTAATAAGAATACTAAAATACTTCTCATATTATAGATGTAATCTATTAACTTCTCAATATCCATACGGTTTATGTATGGTATTGACAAAATCCTATGCATTTGCATAAGATTTATTTTGCCACAATTTATAGTACTAGTGCCGCCCTCACTAGGTATAAATATCTCATTTCGCTAGTAGTGTATGGGCAAATTCTACTAGCTATTCTCATAAATATGTCACTTATATGCCATATCTATACAATTCATGCACTTTTATATGTATATTTGCTATATTATACATTATTATGCCTTATAGGTATTATACCTATAAGCCACATCCATACGATTGCTTAATATAAATATATGTATAATTTTTTATACATATTTTTTTTTTATTTATGTATGGTTTTTTATTCATATCCATATACTGTATTCACTTTTATATGGATATGATTGGCGTTTTATATAGTATTGACAAAATCATAAGTTTGACCAATACGAGGAGAGGTCCGCCAACGACCACCTCCCTATAGGTGTTTTTGGACACGCTGTCTCCCATTCGACTGCTTACTATACTAGGGGCTACCCGCTCCGTATGATATTCTCTCATATAACAAGAGAATGCAAGAAATATTCGTATTTTATGAATATAATCCATTTATTTTTCAATATCCATACGTTTTACTTAGTTTTTTGTACGGTATTGACAAAATCCTATGCATTTGCATAAGATTTATTTTGCCACAATTTATAGTACTAGTGCCGCCCTCACTAGGTATAAATATCTCATTTCGCTAGTAGTGTATGGGCAAATTCTACTAGCTATTCTCATAAATATGTCACTTATATGCCATATCTATACAATTCATGCACTTTTATATGTATATTTGCTATATTATACATTATTATGCCTTATAGGTATTATACCTATAAGCCACATCCATACGATTGCTTAATATAAATATATGTATAATTTTTTATACATATTTTTTTTTTATTTTTGTATGGTTTTTTATTCATATCCATATACTGTATTCAATTTTATATGGATATGATTGGCGTTTTATATAGTATTGACAAAATCATAAGTTTGACCAATACGAGGAGAGGTCCGCCAACGACCACCTCCCTATAGGTGTTTTTGGACACGCTGTCTCCCATTCGACTGCTTACTATACTAGGGGCTACCCGCTCCGTATGATATTCTCTCATATAACAAGAGAATGCAAGAAATATTCGTATTTTATGAATATAATCCATTTATTTTTCAATATCCATACGTTTTACTTAGTTTTTTGTACGGTATTGACAAAATCCTATGCATTTGCATAAGATTTATTTTGCCACAATTTATAGTACTAGTGCCGCCCTCACTAGGTATAAATATCTCATTTCGCTAGTAGTGTATGGGCAAATTCTACTAGCTATTCTCATAAATATGTCACTTATATGCCATATCTATACAATTCATGCACTTTTATATGTATATTTGCTATATTATACATTATTATGCCTTATAGGTATTATACCTATAAGCCACATCCATACGATTGCTTAATATAAATATATGTATAATTTTTTATACATATTTTTTTTTATTTATGTATGGTTTTTTATTCATATCCATATACTGTATTCACTTTTATATGGATATGATTGGCGTTTTATATAGTATTGACAAAATCATAAGTTTGACCAATACGAGGAGAGGTCCGCCAACGACCACCTCCCTATAGGTGTTTTTGGACACGCTGTCTCCCATTCGACTGCTTACTATACTAGGGGCTACCCGCTCCGTATGATATTCTCTCATATAACAAGAGAATGCAAGAAATATTCGTATTTTATGAATATAATCCATTTATTTTTCAATATCCATACGTTTTACTTAGTTTTTTGTACGGTATTGACAAAATCCTATGCATTTGCATAAGATTTATTTTGCCACAATTTATAGTACTAGTGCCGCCCTCACTAGGTATAAATATCTCATTTCGCTAGTAGTGTATGGGCAAATTCTACTAGCTATTCTCATAAATATGTCACTTATATGCCATATCTATACAATTCATGCACTTTTATATGTATATTTGCTATATTATACATTATTATGCCTTATAGGTATTATACCTATAAGCCACATCCATACGATTGCTTAATATAAATATATGTATAATTTTTTATACATATTTTTTTTTATTTATGTATGGTTTTTTATTCATATCCATATACTGTATTCACTTTTATATGGATATGATTGGCGTTTTATATAGTATTGACAAAATCATAAGTTTGACCAATACGAGGAGAGGTCCGCCAACGACCACCTCCCTATAGGTGTTTTTGGACACGCTGTCTCCCATTCGACTGCTTACTATACTAGGGGCTGCCCGCTCCGTATGATATTCTCTCGTATAACAAGAGAATGCAAGAAATATTCGTATTTTATGAATATAATCCATTTATTTTTCAATATCCATACGTTTTACTTAGTTTTTTGTACGGTATTGACAAAATCCTATGCATTTGCATAAGATTTATTTTGCCACAATTTATAGTACTAGTGCCGCCCTCACTAGGTATAAATATCTCATTTCGCTAGTAGTGTATGGGCAAATTCTACTAGCTATTCTCATAAATGCCTTCTTTATGCCATATCTATACAATTTATGCACTTTTATATGTATATTTGCTAATATTATACATTATTATGCCTTATAGGTATTATACCTATAAGCCATATACATACGATTTCATTTTTTTATTTATATATGGTTTTGTATTTATAACCATATACCGTATTTACTTTTATAAGGATATGATTGGCGTTTTATATAGTATTGACAAAATTATAAGTTTGACAAACACTTTTTTAAGTCTTTTAGTTAAAATTGTCATTTTTAATTGACTATCTAAACACTAGATATATTTGCACATGGAGCAAAGAGTATAAAAATTGGTCGCGTCACTAATAATATCGCGATACATTTTTACTACCATCAAAATACCACATACGTTTATATGTCCTCTTTATTTAATTTGGTTTCTAAACCTCAGGAATAGTTTTAATTATATGTGCGCTCTAAGTTGAATGAATTTCTTGAATCTCTTTACTTGAATTTCTAAGACTTAAAAATATTTATAAATAGATGTCCTATTGCATAATATTTTTTTATCGCTTCACTTATAAAATAACGATCCTGCCTTTCTACCTTTGAATAAACATTCATATAAACATGGAGAAAAAAACGTTCGCGTCACTAACAGTATGTGACGATAAAATTTTGCTAACATTAAAAGGAACATATTTTTATATGTCAACTCTTAGTTGAATTGGTCTATTGCTTAAGATTCTAGACCTTAGGAATATTTTTATATTATATGTTTGCCAATCTTCGCGTCACTAAAAAGATGACGATTCATATTGTTATTATTAGATGGTCGAGTTGTACTTATATTGATATGTTAATCAAATTGGTCTCTTACTTGAAAATCTAGACCTTAGGAATATTTTTATATTATATGTTTGCCAATCTTCGCGTCACTAATAAGATGACGATTCATATTATTATTAGATGGTCGAGTTGTACTTATATTGATATGTTAATCAAATTGGTCTCTTACTTGAAAATCTAGACCTTAGGAATATTTTTATATTATATGTTTGCCAATCTTCGCGTCACTAATAAGATGACGATTCATATTATTATTAGATGGTCGAGTTGTACTTATATTGATATGTTAATCAAATTGGTCTCTTACTTGAAAATCTAGACCTTAGGAATATTTTTATATTATATGTTTGCCAATCTTCGCGTCACTAATAAGATGACGATTCATATTGTTATTATTAGATGGTCGAGTTGTACTTATATTGATATGTTAATCAAATTGGTCTCTTACTTGAAAATCTAGACCTTAGGAATATTTTTATATTATATGTTTGCCAATCTTCGCGTCACTAATAAGATGACGATTCATATTGTTATTATTAGATGGTCGAGTTGTACTTATATTGATATGTTAATCAAATTGGTCTCTTACTTGAAAATCTAGACCTTAGGAATATTTTTATATTATATGTTTGCCAATCTTCGCGTCACTAATAAGATGACGATTCATATTGTTATTATTAGATGGTCGAGTTGTACTTATATTGATATGTTAATCAAATTGGTCTCTTACTTGAAAATCTAGACCTTAGGAATGTAATATATAAAGGATTAAAAATTCGCCACAAAGCCAAGCAAACAATCAATGCATACAAATAGATTGTTGGTTGAACTTTATATAAGAAGTTCAACACAACAAATAAATTATGCAATTTTATTATCGAATCATCAAGCAAAGGATAAGCTTCAGTGGATCGCAGTATGGCAGCTGCTCAACCACTTACAACACCTTGCCTGTTACAAAAGTCGTTTACAATTGATTCTAGGCTTTGTCATTGTATTAAATAATGCTTTTATATGTAACTAGCGCGGCATCAGGTGATCAAAGATCCTCCCAATTTACTATGTTACAAATTACATTGGCATCACATCCATTGTCGTTTAAAAAGTAAATTATAAACTTTAAATGGTTTAGAAGCCATACAATGCAAATTGCCCCTTATTTATCATTGCAGTCCAGCACGGATACGACCTTAGAGGCGTTCAGGCATAATCCAACGGACGTAGCGTCATACCACTGTTCGCTCGAACAAGTATTGTGCCATTGGTCCGTACCTGCGGTTCCTCTCGTACTACGCAGGAATGCTGTCGCAACAACGTTTTGTCATTAGTAGGGTAAAACTAACCTGTCTCACGACGGTCTAAACCCAGCTCACGTTCCCTTGCATGGGTGAACAATCCAACGCTTGGTGAATTTTGCTTCACAATGATAGGAAGAGCCGACATCGAAGGATCAAAAAGCGACGTCGCTATGAACGCTTGGCCGCCACAAGCCAGTTATCCCTATGGTAACTTTTCTGACACCTCTTGTTAAAAACTCTTTAAACCAAAAGGATCGATAGGCCGAGCTTTTGCTGTCCCTGTGTGTACTGAACACCGAGATCAAGTCAGCATTTGCCCTTTTGCTCTATGTGTGGTTTCTGTCCGCACTGAGCTGGCCTTGGGACACCTCCGTTATTATTTGAGAGATGTACCGCCCCAGTCAAACTCCCTACCTGGCAATGTCCTTGAATTGGATCATACCTGAGTAATTGGAGTTATACCAAATTTTCAAATCAAAAATACATAAATGCACCGTTTTATTAAAGAATTTGTTTGCGATTATATAACAAACTCGTGATACTTTGATCAAGAAGCTTGCATCAAAACCCAATACCATAAGATATAATAAATATATCCGTATAATGGCTAGGAAATGATACACGTTCCATTTAATCAAGTAAGTAAGGAAACAATAAGAGTAGTGGTATTTCATTGGCGATACCAAACCGAGGTCTAATATCTCCCACTTATTCTACACCTCTTATGTCTCCTTACACTGCCAGATTAGAGTCAAGCTCAAAAGGGTCTTCTTTCCCCGCTAATTATTCCAAGCCCGTTCCCTTGGCTGTGGTTTCGCTAGATAGTAGATAGGGACAGTAGGAATCTCGTTAATCCATTCATGCGCGTCACTAATTAGATGACGAGGCATTTGGCTACCTTAAGAGAGTCATAGTTACTCCCGCCGTTGACCCGCGCTTACTTGAATTTCTTCACTTTGACATTCAGAGCACTGGGCAGAAATCACATTGTGTCAACACCCGCTAGGGCCATCACAATGCTTTGTTTTAATTAGACAGTCGGATTCCCCAAGTCCGTGCCAGTTCTGAATTGATTGTTAATTGATAATCGTTATAATTAATAAGAACTAATTGGTTTAACCCAATTAGTATTCTTAAAAATTTTAGCAAGAAAGTTCCACAATTGGCTACGTAACTAAACTATCCGGGGAACAAGTAACTAACATAAATGCTAGAAACTCTATTTACCCAGAACGAGCACATAAACCATGTTATTGTTTCCCAATCAAGCCCGACTATCTCAATCTTCAGAGCCAATCCTTATCCCGAAGTTACGGATCTAATTTGCCGACTTCCCTTACCTACATTATTCTATCGACTAGAGACTCTTCACCTTGGAGACCAGCTGCGGATATTGGTACGGCCTGTTGAGAAGTTTGCGTGTCCCCACCATAAATTTTCAAGGTCCGAGGAGAAAATATCGACACAACAGTATATGTCATGCTCTTCTAGCCCATCTACCATATCTCTCTGCGAAAGACTTCCATGGTAGTACGGCTATAAAACAGAAAAGAAAACTCTTCCGATATCTCTCGACGGCTTCTTTATGGTCGTTCCTGTTGCCAGGATGAGCACGAGGCCCATATTTAATAACAAACGGATACTCAACAGGTTACGGAATTGGAACCGTATTCCCTTTCGTTCAAAATTATTCAAGTATATTAATTTAGCTAGATTTTATATAATATATATATTTGTTTGGCATTTGTATTTTACTTGAAAATTTTCGGCTTTCGCCTTGAACTTAGGACCGACTAACTCGTGATCAACCACTGTTCACACGAAACCCTTCTCCACTTCAGTCCTCCAAGGTCTCATTCGATTATTTGCTACTACCACCAAGATCTGTACCAATGGCAGCTCCATGCAGGCTTACGCCAAACACTTCTACGCATACCATTGTACCTTCCTACTCACTAAAGTTTCAAAATTTATATTACAAGTAATATAAATCATCTACTTTAGCGGTAATGTATAGGTATACAACTTAAGCGCCATCCATTTTAAGGGCTAGTTGCTTCGGCAGGTGAGTTGTTACACACTCCTTAGCGGATTTCGACTTCCATGATCACCGTCCTGCTGTTTTAAGCAACCAACGCCTTTCATGGTATCTGCATGAGTTGTTAATTTGGGCACCGTAACATTACGTTTGGTTCATCCCACAGCGCCAGTTCTGCTTACCAAAAGTGGCCCACTGGGCACATTATATCATAACCTTGAACTTCATATCAAGAAAGTTAAGGTTCTTACCCATTTAAAGTTTGAGAATAGGTTAAGATCGTTTCGACCCTAAGGCCTCTAATCATTCGCTTTACCAGATAAGATTATTTTATATAATATTAAAATGCACCAGCTATCCTGAGGGAAACTTCGGAAGGAACCAGCTACTAGATGGTTCGATTGGTCTTTCGCCCCTATACTCAATTCTGACAATCGATTTGCACGTCAGAACTGTTTCGGTCTTCCATCAGGGTTTCCCCTGACTTCAACCTGATCAAGTATAGTTCACCATCTTTCGGGTCACAGCATATATGCTCAAGGTACGTTCCAGTTAGAGGCATAAATAATATAAATATCATTATACATAACTATATAGAACGCCCCGGGATTGTGTTAATTAGCTATAAATAGTTAAAAAACTAATCCCATTATTAGTCAAGTTAATTACGCTATTAGGTTTATATCCCAATAACTTGCACATATGTTAGACTCCTTGGTCCGTGTTTCAAGACGGGTCCCGAAGGTATCCTGAATCTTTCGCATTGTTAATCCTACAAGTGCATATAATAAACACAAAAATCAATGATAATTATGCCATTATATAATTCCGAAAAATTAACGCACTGTATTCATATAAATCTATCAGCACTTTATCAAATTAATAACATTTATTCTGTGTTAAAATGCAAGCAAATTAATTTGAATAAACTATAAGTTATATTTTATGATAAATTTGGTATGCTAATAGATTACAATGTCCTTATATGGAAAAAATGCACACTATTATCATAATATTGTTTAAATATTACAATTCTAATGATGAATTTTCCATAACGGATATTCAGGTTCATCGGGCTTAACCTCTAAGCAGTTTCACGTACTGTTTAACTCTCTATTCAGAGTTCTTTTCAACTTTCCCTCACGGTACTTGTTTACTATCGGTCTCATGGTTATATTTAGTTTTAGATGGAGTTTACCACCCACTTAGTGCTGCACTATCAAGCAACACGACTCTTTGGAAACATCATCTAGTAATCATTAACGTTATACGGGCCTGGCACCCTCTATGGGTAAATGGCCTCATTTAAGAAGGACTTAAATCGTTAATTTCTCATACTAGAATATTGACGCTCCATACACTGCATCTCACATTTGCCATATAGACAAAGTGACTTAGTGCTGAACTGATTTCTTTTCGCTCGCCGCTACTAAGAAAATCCTTGTTAGTTTCTTTTCCTCCCCTAATTAATATGCTTAAATTCAGGGGGTAGTCCCATATGAGTTGAGGTTGTGTATAACTTTTATATGCAATTAATTCTTTATATATAATGATAAAACATTTTATTAAATTCGTTATATTAATAATATCTGTATATAAATGGCATTTGTTTGATTTAACGAATCAACGAAGAACAATAATATTGTCAACGGTTTTCTATTTTCTAATCATTAATAAGAGACAATTCTAGATAAATTTTTATGCTAGACATTTCTCAGTATCATTTGATTGAAAAAGAAAATATTTCTCTTCGTTTTTCACATTCAAATTATTTACTAATGTGAGATAATGTTTTTCATATATTTTTTAATATTATGAATAAAATAATTAAATTATTATTATCCAATAATATACCATATGCTTATAAAATTTCATTATAAAATTTGTATAAGCAACTTAATTAGCATAGTCTTACAACCCTCAACCATATGTAGTCCAAGCAGCACTATAAAATTAATTAAAGTACATAACAGCATGGACTGCGATATGCGTTCAAAATGTCGATGTTCATGTGTCCTGCAGTTCACACGATGACGCACAGTTTGCTGCGTTCTTCATCGACCCATGAGCCGAGTGATCCACCGCTTAGAGTTTTATAAATTGGTTTCTTAATTTTGTCAAATATGTTTTTATTGAAAGAAATTAAAAATACACCATTTTACTGGCATATATCAATTCCTTCAATAAATTTATTTTTATACCTAAAACGAATGCTGCGAAATGTCTTAGTTTTATATAACCAATATATATCAAAGTATTTCTTTTTAAATTGCATTTATTGTAAATAAATATATATATATATATATTAATACTTTTTTAGCGATATAAATTGAAATTTATATAAAACATTAACCTGTATAAAACCAGGTACAACATTGTACATTTTAGGTTGTTGCATTATCCAATGTATGCGCATAACTGAGATGAACAATACATATCGCAACGCGTGTATATTATGGTCCATATACACACAGTATTTTAATTGTGTTTATATACAATAATAATTTAATATTATTATTTTAATAATTCGATTTGCTTGTTCGAATTTTTATTTGTTTGTTTTGGCTGCTTATTATTTCTCTCATATGTATTAAATACAATATATAATTTTAATATTTGCATTATTTCGATTTGCTTGTTCGAAATTTCATTTGATCTATATTAGATCATATACATTTTGGCAATTCATATTTTATTTGTATTACTATAATGTATTTATTATAATATAAACAAATATTTTATTAACGGTAAGGATATACAATAATAATTTAATATTATTATTTTAATAATTCGATTTGCTTGTTCGAATTTTTATTTGTTTGCTTTGGCTGCTTATTATTTCTCTCATATGTATTAAATACAATATATAATTTTAATATTTGCATTATTTCGATTTGCTTGTTCGAAATTTTATTTGATCTATATTAGATCTCATATACATTTTGGCAATTCATATTTTATTTGTATTATTATAATGTATTTATTATAATATAAACAAATATTTTATTAACGGTAAGGATATACAATAATAATTTAATATTATTATTTTAATAATTCGATTTGCTTGTTCGAATTTTTATTTGTTTGCTTTGGCTGCTTATTAATTTCTCTCATATGTATTAAATACAATATATAATTTTAATATTTGCATTATTTCGATTTGCTTGTTCGAAATTTCATTTGATCTATAATAGATCTCATATACATTTTGGCAATTCATATTTTATTTGTAATACTATAATGTATTTATTATAATATAAACAAATATTTTATTAACGGTAAGGATATTAAAACATTAATGATCCTTCCGCAGGTTCACCTACGGAAACCTTGTTACGACTTTTACTTCCTCTAAATAATCAAGTTCGGTCAACTTTTGCGAAACAACCGTAACACGCAAGGCGTCACAGTGATCACGTCCGGAGACCTCACTAAATAATTCAATCGGTAGTAGCGACGGGCGGTGTGTACAAAGGGCAGGGACGTAATCAATGCGAGTTAATGACTCACACTTACTGGGAATTCCAAGTTCATGTGAACAGTTTCAGTTCACAATCCCAAGCATGAAAGTGGTTCAGCGGTTTACCCGGACCTCTCGGTCTAGGAAATACACGTTGATACTTTCATTGTAGCGCGCGTGCAGCCCAGGACATCTAAGGGCATCACAGACCTGTTATTGCTCAATCTCATTATTGCTAGACGCAATTTGTCCATTTAAGAAGCTAGTGTCCTTATAATGGGACAAACCAACAGGTACGGCTCCACTTATATAAACACATTCAAACACAATAAACATTTTACTGCCACCATGAATGAAGGCTATATAAGCTTCAACACCATAATCCTGAAGATATCTATTTAATATATTTGAGTCTCGTTCGTTATCGGAATTAACCAGACAAATCACTCCACGAACTAAGAACGGCCATGCACCACCACCCATAGATTCGAGAAAGAGCTATCAATCTGTCTTACACACTTATGTTCGGACCTGGTAAGTTTTCCCGTGTTGAGTCAAATTAAGCCGCAGGCTCCACTCCTGGTGGTGCCCTTCCGTCAATTCCTTTAAGTTTCAGCTTTGCAACCATACTTCCCCCGGAGCCCAAAAGCTTTGGTTTCCCGGGAAGCGACTGAGAGAGCCATAAAAGTAGCTACACCCAATTGCTAGCTGGCATCGTTTATGGTTAGAACTAGGGCGGTATCTGATCGCCTTCGAACCTCTAACTTTCGTTCTTGATTAATGAAAACATCTTTGGCAAATGCTTTCGCTTAAGTTAGTCTTACGACGGTCCAAGAATTTCACCTCTCGCGTCGTAATACTAATGCCCCCAAACTGCTTCTATTAATCATTACCTCTTGATCTGAAAACCAATGAAAGCAGAACAGAGGTCTTATTTCATTATCCCATGCACAGAATATTCAGGCATTTGAAGCCTGCTTTAAGCACTCTAATTTGTTCAAAGTAATTGTACCGGCCCACAATAACACTCGTTTAAGAGCACTAATGCAGGTTTTTAAATAGGAGGAACATATGAAAAAATACAAGTATCTAAGCACATGTAAGAACTCCACCGGTAATACGCTTACATACATAAAGGTATAGTACTAACCACAATTGTAAGTTGTACTACCCGTATGAAGCACAAGTTCAACTACGAACGTTTTAACCGCAACAACTTTAATATAAATTATAGATTTAATGGGGGTTAGCTGGCGGGCAGGTCCCACGCAGTAGTCACTAATTGTTATATAATACAGATCGGCTGGCGGGCAGGTCCCACGCAGCAGTCACTAATATCAGTCCCAATTCTTATGGGACGGGTGTTGGATCCAGGGGGGATCACGCGTACTTGGTGTTGGTGATTCTTGAGGAGCCGGCTGGCTACTCCTATCCACTGAAGATTAGGAAGTTTACGTTGGAAGGGTGACTGCCCTTCTTTACCTGCTGGCCTAGAGACTCAGTCAGTATATTTTAATTAAAGATTTAACGGCTAAGTGCCGGAGTTTCATTAATAGGAGCTGGTGCTCTTTATTTATTGAATATCCTATATGAACTGAACTTAAGAATTAACAAAGGCTCATGCATGACCGGATGCCCGTGGCAGACCGCTGACCATGCACATTTTGCAGAAGTCATACGTTCGCTGTCAGCCAATGGGACAAAGCCACGGCCCATATGTTGGCACAATATGTTGGCTCAGCACTTGGGCTCATTAGGGTGGACCTCAAATTGAGGCGAACCATACACGAGTGGTATAAGAAGTGTAATAATAATATAATAATAGTGATTAATATTAATAAAGGGAATATGAATTGGCCTGCTCAGCCCAAGTTGGGAGTTGGTTGTTAACTACTCCCCCCTTTAAATTAGACGCCGTCCTCGGTGACAGCCAATTCGTCGATGGACTTTCGTAATCGGGATGCCTCTCGTTTGCGCCTGCAGTGATGTTGGAGCAGGACCAGGCCGCATAATGTAAAGCTGACGGCAACTCCCGCGGCGAACCACATCTTAGGTGCACCTCCCGCCGACACGTCATCTCTGAGTTCCTGCATCAGACGCAGGTTGTGCTCGTTCATCCGTTGCAGTAATGGCAAACTCAATATGTGATCATGTCCCGTTATGTTGATTAATGGGGAGGCCGCGATCCCTGGGCTCTTTTTCACAGAGAAGCCGAGGTTCAAAAACACGGAGTCATTAACCACCGCCTTCCTTTCGAAAGTAATAAGGTGGGTCCCTATTATGGTTGTTGGGGGACCGTCATCGATGGTGATCCTCGTGAGTTTTTCATTGACGATCATTATTCCGTCGTCCACGATTGTAAGTGGTTCCAGATTACTGGGCCGCGTCCGGCATGTAGCCGCCCCGCCTGCATGTAATTGCCTGGCGCAGGTGTCGTGCGGCGCCTTTTTACAAAATGTGGCCAAGTTGGTGGAGGCGCAGTCGGAAACTGCTAGGACTTCGTCGTCGCATTCCGCCACGCTGTTATCTTCTATTTGTAGAATAGTATGGTAGTGCGCGACCGGGAAGAGCAGGACTTTTTTACAAATACGCTTAACTTTAGGATACTGAACTAAGACATGGATAAAGACATTAGATTGAAAAATTTTAATCTTAGATACAGCCATAAGACTGACTATGGGGACCTCTGTGAGCTGTTCGTCAAAGATAGATTTAAGGTCATTGTGATTAAATATAACCGGATTTATAATGTTGTTCTTGGCAAGTGTGATTGTGAGCATGCAATTTTGTAATTCTGAAATGAGGATTCTATTCCTGGCTAGAAGTGTTTCGAAAAGGTGGCCGGAGTCAACTAACCCGTCCCTTTTTTCCTTGAGGATTTTATTTACTGTACCTGTAAGTTGGTTAATGTGTTTCTGTGTTTCTGTATTGATTACAACCTGCCTATTGTTTGCTTCGATCAGCGCTGCTTCGTTAGTCTTAATTCTATAGAGGTCCTCCGCGTCGGGCGTGCCTGCCACGACCTTAAGTGCAGTGCCCAGGAAATCTAGGCTCCTGGCCATTCTATGGTGCACGGTTAATTCATCCAGAATGTTCTGGGCATGATCGACGTCCACTTCCAATAACTTCCTCATATGCGACTGTGGGAACAGCTCCAGCATTCTGACCGTAGAGTCAATTATGCTGGAGAACTCAGACAAATTTGTCGAGTGCCTAACTAGGCCATATTGTTCCCACACCAGGACATTCCCGTCCAGTACCGGAATATACTTCGCGTGAGAGAAGTCGGTAATTCTCGCATTCGCTATGGACAGCAGTAAGACGAGTATAACGGCAAGCCTGTGGAGATGGTAGTAATGTTGAGTTCTGAATAACATAAGGGCGAGTATGGATGGCGGAGATGTTTATTTTATATTGTCCTTATGGACCACCCTCCCTTTAATGAGAACAGACGTTTTTAGGTCTGCTTCTATGCGCTCTTCCGAGTAGAGCGGCGTCAGCTTATTTCCGAGTCTTTTATTATTGCGCACGAGGACCTTTTCCCCAACTTCAAAGACTCTGTTTTGTCTTGAAGTGTTAATTCTATCGAGGTTGGTTTGTTGCGCCTTGTCGATCTTGGCTCTAATAGCCGAATTAGCCTCGTCGCTGCTGGCATGGATAACTTCTGCTGGCCTACAATCCGTGACTGAGTGCAACGATCTATTATATTCTACTGTAGCCCGCAAAATTAATTCCACAGTGTCGTCAATTTTTTTATCGATTTTGAGGCACCTGGCTATTTCTGCCAAGGTACTGTGGAATCTTTCCACTTGGCCATTGGAGCTACTGTGAAGCGGTGGCGCATTAATGACATCGATGCTGTATTGATTTTTCAGCAAAGACGTAATCGTTTCAGAATTGAAGGAAGCCTCATTGTCACAATAGATGGTTTTAGTTTTGTGGTAGAAATTTACCAATTGGAGTATAGGGGCCCGTACATCAACTATTGCCCTAGAAGATAAGGGCTGTACGATGGCGAACTTAGAGAACTTATCGATGCAAGTTAGGAAGATCTTTTTGTCGGTAGAAAAAATGTCAATATGTAACATCTCCCCTACATATGAAGGAATTGGGGTGCTTCCTAACTCCTGTCGTTTGGGGTGGCGATCGTATTTGGCTTTATTGCAGACCTTGCAATTTGCGACGACTTCGCTGGCCAGCTTTGACATGTTGGGAAAATAGTAGTCGCGAAGAATTTGCTTGGCGTTTTCCTGCGCAGCCCTGTGGGCGCGGTTGTGTTCGGCATTAACAATTTCCAGCTTTTCATTGGTATTTGTAATGTCAGTGACAAAGTTTTTACAATGCCAAAATTTCGTTGCAGGGAACTCCTGCCTCAAGGCATGTTGAACACAAGCTAGTGTCGGAAAGTCGCAGTGGATCGCGTTTACGACGTTGGCGTTGATAATTTCTTTAACAGATTGGACAAGTAGGTTTTTGTTATTAAAGTAAATGACGTGGCGAGTTCTATTGCCAAAAACAATGAAGTCTCGCCGAAGTGGTTGGTTTGCCTCTTCCAAAATAATTTGGTTTCTGAAGCAGTTTAGGGGTTTATCCGTAGTCTCGATGGTGTATGAGAGCGAAAGCTCGCTATGCACCGTGGCAGCGTCGGACTGAGGCTCAGCCTCTAGGTTGTTCAAGTGTTGCCGAGACAGCGCATCGGCTACAAGGTTTTGCTTCCCTGGCGTGTAAAACACCTTCCCGTTGTTTTCGTCTATAAAGGCCTTCCATCGCTTGATTTTAGCGTTGGTGTTTCTGTCAGATACCGCGTAAGTCAGCGGCTGGTGGTCTGTGAAGATCCTAACCTCCTGAGTGCCGTAAAGGTAGTTCTGTAGTTTGCCTATGGCCCAAACTATCGCTAACAATTCTCTTTCGTTGGTAGCGTAATTTAGCTCGCAATCCTTAAGCGTGCGCGATATCATTGTAATGGGCCTCTTGTTCTGGGACAATACCGCGCCTATTCCACTGGCTGAAGCGTCGGTGGTTAGGTCGAATGGTAATTTAAAGTCGGGGTACGTTAGAATGACATCTTCTGATGCCAGGATATTGCGCAGGTGGTCAAACGCATTGCGCTGGGCTTCATCAAACGTAATAGGAACTTTTTTCGACATGTTTTTACTGACTGCTCCGTTTTGCCCTTTGAGAATATGAGTAAGGGGCCTGGCAATGGAGGCAAAATTTTTGACAAAGCTTCTGTAATAACTCGCCAGGCCGAGGAAGGACCTGAGGCTAAAGAGGGTTTTAGGTTCTGGGAATTCTTGTATTGCCCTGACTTTTTCGGGATCTGTTTTTGTTCCCCCTCTAGTAACTATGAAGCCTAAAAATTCTACGCTTTCTTTAAAGAATTTAGTCTTTTCTCGAGCCACCTTCATGTTGGCGTCGAGCAGTCGCTTAAGCACTATATCGATGTGCTTAACATGTTCGGTTTCGTTTTCGGAAAAAACAATAACGTCATCGACGTACACGTAACATATCTTGCCTATTTCTTCCCGCAGTACATCATCGATGGCTCTTTGGAATATGCTACCTGCGTTTTTTAATCCGAAAGGTAGTCGACAAAATTCGTATTTTCCTCCGTTAACTGAGAACGAGGTTTTTTCCCGGTCTTTCTCGGCCAAGTATATCTGATGATACCCTGACTTCAAGTCTAGGGTAGTAAAGTATTTGGCTTTCCCTAAATTCGCTAGAATCATGGGAATGCTTGGCATAGGGTAGCGATCGGCAATTGTTTGCTCGTTTAGTTTCCTAAAGTCGATTACCAAACGTTTCTTCCTGATGCCATTCTCGTCGGTCCCTTTTTTGTCAACTACCCAAGTAGGGCTGTTGTACGGGGATCTGGAAGGCCTGATTATGCCATTGCTCAGCAGTTCCTTGATTTCGCTGTTTACAAAGTCTGCTGCCCCCATGGGGTAGGGGTATAACCTGGAGTAGACGGGTTCGTCACTCTTAGTTCGGATAGTGGCGATGACCGAGGTGTTGAATGTTAGGGCCTCGTTAGAGGTCGAAAACACCTTTATTCTTTTCAGAATAACTTTTTTGAACTCGGCTTTCGCCGAATTTGGTACCACGATGTCGTCGATTTTTGTAAAATTCACGTTATCGCAGTCAAAGAATTTTAGTTTTTCCGTGGAGTTTGCGAATTTTATTACGCCATTGCCTAAGTCCAATGCGACCCCTGCTCGCGTTAGCGAGTCAAAGCCAATTATGGCATCGAACGTGCTTAGCGTATTTAACAAAAAAAATGGGGCGTTTAGCCCAAAAATGCGCATCATGCATTTTTGCTTGACGCTACTGGAGCCGTGAATAGAGCTCACAGTAAAGGGGTTCTCGACCGGCATTACGTTTTTTAGCTCCTTTACGGGCTTAACGTAATTTTTTGCCGCCCCCGTGTCGATAAGTATTTTTAATGTTCTATCAGCCAACTGTCGTTCGATGAACGGCAGTCGGGAGCGCTCCCTAAAAAATGTAGCAGGTCCTTAAGTTCGTCGGAGTCATTACCTTCTTCAATGCTGGCGACTTCCGCTTCAGCTGCGGCGGCGTAATCTGCCTCCTCCTGCTCATGGGACTGGGTTATGTTATTGACGCGCTGGCGTCTTTGCCCCGAATAACGCTGAGATGAATTCTGTCTTTTGTGATTGTTATTATTCTGAGGCTTTCCCCAATTAGTCTCCTGCCTAAACTTTGATGTGGAAGGGTCGACCTCCATAGGCTGTACTTTGTTATGGTCTGTAACTTCGGGGTCCCCGCGCTTCTGCCAGGGGCTGTCCTCCTGGGGCTTGCTTTGGCTTTGCTTCGGAACGAAGTGTGGATTTTTATCCTCTCCTTTCCATTGCTTTCCCTGAAATTTATTGTTACGCCTGTTTCCATCGTGGACAAGGGACTTGTCTTCTATTGCTTTTGCGTAGGAAGCCGCGAATGCACTTCTTTCAATGCTATTTTCGGCCTCCCGCGCTAGCGCAAGCGCAGACGGAAGGTCTTTTGGCTGTGCTGGCAGCACCAGTGCTCTAAGGGGTCTTTTCAGTCCAGCAATAAATGCGTGTAAGGCGTCGCCCCTAACTTCTTTATTCAGGATGGTTGCCGTGTCTGCAGTGTGCGACATAACTATTTTGTTCGTGACGAGCGTGAGTTTCCTCTCGACCTCGTCATAATATGCCATGAGATCGGCATCGCGCTGTTGAACCATCTCTAGATTTTGACGCAGTACGCGTAGGGACGTTTTGTCCGCGTATGTGCAATCCAGCCTAGCCAGAATTGCATCGAAATTTAGCACTGTATTATGGGACGTGAGGAGCGATCGCGCATTACCACAAATTTTGTTTTTGATAATAACCACTGCTTCATAGTGGGCCTCGCTGCCTTTGTATCTCTTGAATACCTCATACGCATCTGATGCGGCCTGCCTCCACGACACGTATTCATCGTGGCTGCCACTAAAGGTTGGGAGCGATTTTACAATATCTAATTTGACATCGCACTTTATGGCGGGGTCCGGTGTTACCCTTTCATAAACTTCTACTTGGGGTGCCTGCACAGTTAACGAGCTGACCTGATTTCTAACTGATTCAATTTCTGCCCGCCAGCGCTGCTCCTGTGCGGTTAGCGCGGCGTTGACAGCATTTGTAATGAGGGCCTGTATCATTTCTGGGTTCATTTCTGAGTCTGGTTGTGTCGTTGTGGGGCAAAATCCGATTTCTTCACTGTCGTCGCTCTCTACTTCTTGTTTAACTTCCCTATATTCCCAACTCATCGGCCGCAAATGGGGCTGAGTGAGTTAATCGGCAGTAATAAAGGCGACGATGGACAATTATTTAGGGGAGTAACTGCGCGGTGGGTGAAGCACAACGAATTTGAAGAGAAACTATAATAAAAAACCCGCTGAATTTATATATCTCAAGAAAAATTCCGGTTGGAAAATGGCTGGGTCGAAACAACAGGCTTAGTAATCACACAGGTACACTGGACACAAAATTTCTGTTTTTTTTTTTTTTTTAAAATAAACGCATGCAAATCGAGTATAATCATAGAATAATCAAGGGAATAGGGGAGGGGAAAATTTTCCACGCGTAATAACCACTTAAAATTGCAAACAAATATATATTTCATATAACTGCTTTGTGTATTTTTAAATTTAAATTTTTAAATTTAAATTGCTAGCTCTGGCACAAGTTTGTAAGTAAATATGGAGAATTTGTGTAGGCACTTATCTGTCACAATATTTCGTATTGACCTGGGTGACCTATCTTCGTCGCACAGTCACTTACATTTTGTTTTCCTCAGGGTGAGATTCGAAGAGTAGTTGGGCGCCAATTATAGATTTAATGGGGGTTAGCTGGCGGGCAGGTCCCACGCAGTAGTCACTAATTGTTATATAATACAGATCGGCTGGCGGGCAGGTCCCACGCAGCAGTCACTAATATCAGTCCCAATTCTTATGGGACGGGTGTTGGATCCAGGGGGGATCACGCGTACTTGGTGTTGGTGATTCTTGAGGAGCCGGCTGGCTACTCCTATCCACTGAAGATTAGGAAGTTTACGTTGGAAGGGTGACTGCCCTTCTTTACCTGCTGGCCTAGAGACTCAGTCAGTATATTTTAATTAAAGATTTAACGGCTAAGTGCCGGAGTTTCATTAATAGGAGCTGGTGCTCTTTATTTATTGAATATCCTATATGAACTGAACTTAAGAATTAACAAAGGCTCATGCATGACCGGATGCCCGTGGCAGACCGCTGACCATGCACATTTTGCAGAAGTCATACGTTCGCTGTCAGCCAATGGGACAAAGCCACGGCCCATATGTTGGCACAATATGTTGGCTCAGCACTTGGGCTCATTAGGGTGGACCTCAAATTGAGGCGAACCATACACGAGTGGTATAAGAAGTGTAATAATAATATAATAATAGTGATTAATATTAATAAAGGGAATATGAATTGGCCTGCTCAGCCCAAGTTGGGAGTTGGTTGTTAACTTATACGCTATTGGAGCTGGAATTACCGCGGCTGCTGGCACCAGACTTGCCCTCCAATTGGTCCTTGTTAAAGGATTTAAAGTGTACTCATTCCAATTACAGGGCCTCGGATATGAGTCCTGTATTGTTATTTTTCGTCACTACCTCCCCGAGCTGGGAGTGGGTAATTTACGCGCCTGCTGCCTTCCTTAGATGTGGTAGCCGTTTCTCAGGCTCCCTCTCCGGAATCGAACCCTGATTCCCCGTTACCCGTTGCAACCATGGTAGTCCTAGATACTACCATCAAAAGTTGATAGGGCAGACATTTGAAAGATCTGTCGTCGGTACAAGACCATACGATCTGCATGTTATCTAGAGTTCAACCAATATAACGATCTTGCGATCGCTTGGTTTTAGCCTAATAAAAGCACATGTTCCATAAGGTTCATGTTTTAATTGCATGTATTAGCTCTAGAATTACCACAGTTATCCAAGTAACTGTTAACGATCTAAGGAACCATAACTGATATAATGAGCCTTTTGCGGTTTCACTTTTAATTCGTGTGTACTTAGACATGCATGGCTTAATCTTTGAGACAAGCATATAACTACTGGCAGGATCAACCAGAATAATGTTTTTATTCATATTTCATTCATATTTTTTGAATAGAAATTAGCAATATATATGTTGTTATAGATTTTATTTCTATCGAATACGGCCATTTTTATATAGCATTCGTATACGTTTGTTTTCCAATTTATACTTGTTTCGCCACTAATAATAACAAGTTTTTATTGATGTCAAAAAGAATCATATTCTTTATAAACACAATATTTATTTTTCATATATTTTCTTTATATATGCACATTTCATTCTAAAATATCATTTTTGTTCGACATACATAATATATTGTATCCACACATGTACAATTTTTGTTTAACCAATATAAGATATTGAGTTAATCATTTGTATTTTGACGATAAATTTAAAATTTATCTATATATATCCATATAAGTCTCTGGTAATATATAAAATAGAACCGAGTGTATATATATAATTATTACTACTATATTTATTTCTTAAATAATATATACTTATATATTATTTATATATATACTCTTTATTATATATTATATAATTTCTTAAATAACTCTCTTAATAGCTATTTTTTATTATCAACAATATAAGTTGATATTAATATTGAAAATGTATTCATAATTACATTTTTATATTTCTTTGGTAGACTTTTATGTACTATTATTATTTAATAATACACATATAATATAAATCATGTTAGCCTACCTCCTAAAATTAACGATAAAATTCGGAAACAATTTGTTATTCTATGTACAATAGAAACTTGGCCTTTGTTTCAACGTTATTATCTTTGGGCTTAAAATATTAACCGCGGAGCCAAGTCTCGTATTCAAATAAATGAATAAAGAAACAAATTTGACGGATAATATCTTCTCTACTGACATATGTCAATAGCAGACGGCCGGCCCATTGACCATCCTATAGTAGTTTTTGGACACGCTGTCTCCCATTCGGGTATATTCAATTTACTTTGCCACTCACCCATATAGTGTTCTCTTATATAATAAGACAACGCACTTTTATATTCATTATATGGATATATTGCCTTCCTCATATTTGCCACACCACCTATAGTAGTTTTTGGACACGCTGTCTCCCATTCGGGTATATTCAATTTACTTTGCCACTCACCCATATAGTGTTCTCTTATATAATAAGAAAACGCACTTTTATTTTCATTATATGGATATATTGCCTTCCTCATATTTGCCACACCACCTATAGTAGTTTTTGGACACGCTGTCTCCCATTCGGGTATATTCAATTTACTTTGCCACTCACCCATATAGTGTTCTCTTATATAATAAGAAAACGCACTTTTATTTTCATTATATGGATATATTGCCTTCCTCATATTTGCCACACCACCTATAGTAGTTTTTGGACACGCTGTCTCCCATTCGGGTATATTCAATTCTCTTTGCCACTCACCCTTATAGTATTCTCTTATTTAATAAGAATACTAAAATACTTCTCATATTATAGATGTAATCTATTAACTTCTCAATATCCATACGGTTTATGTATGGTATTGACAAAATCCTATGCATTTGCATAAGATTTATTTTGCCACAATTTATAGTACTAGTGCCGCCCTCACTAGGTATAAATATCTCATTTCGCTAGTAGTGTATGGGCAAATTCTACTAGCTATTCTCATAAATATGTCACTTATATGCCATATCTATACAATTCATGCACTTTTATATGTATATTTGCTATATTATACATTATTATGCCTTATAGGTATTATACCTATAAGCCACATCCATACGATTGCTTAATATAAATATATGTATAATTTTTTATACATATTTTTTTTTTATTTATGTATGGTTTTTTATTCATATCCATATACTGTATTCACTTTTATATGGATATGATTGGCGTTTTATATAGTATTGACAAAATCATAAGTTTGACCAATACGAGGAGAGGTCCGCCAACGACCACCTCCCTATAGGTGTTTTTGGACACGCTGTCTCCCATTCGACTGCTTACTATACTAGGGGCTACCCGCTCCGTATGATATTCTCTCATATAACAAGAGAATGCAAGAAATATTCGTATTTTATGAATATAATCCATTTATTTTTCAATATCCATACGTTTTACTTAGTTTTTTGTACGGTATTGACAAAATCCTATGCATTTGCATAAGATTTATTTTGCCACAATTTATAGTACTAGTGCCGCCCTCACTAGGTATAAATATCTCATTTCGCTAGTAGTGTATGGGGAAATTCTACTAGCTATTCTCATAAATATGTCACTTATATGCCATATCTATACAATTCATGCACTTTTATATGTATATTTGCTATATTATACATTATTATGCCTTATAGGTATTATACCTATAAGCCACATCCATACGATTGCTTAATATAAATATATGTATAATTTTTTATACATATTTTTTTTTTATTTTTGTATGGTTTTTTATTCATATCCATATACTGTATTCAATTTTATATGGATATGATTGGCGTTTTATATAGTATTGACAAAATCATAAGTTTGACCAATACGAGGAGAGGTCCGCCAACGACCACCTCCCTATAGGTGTTTTTGGACACGCTGTCTCCCATTCGACTGCTTACTATACTAGGGGCTACCCGCTCCGTATGATATTCTCTCATATAACAAGAGAATGCAAGAAATATTCGTATTTTATGAATATAATCCATTTATTTTTCAATATCCATACGTTTTACTTAGTTTTTTGTACGGTATTGACAAAATCCTATGCATTTGCATAAGATTTATTTTGCCACAATTTATAGTACTAGTGCCGCCCTCACTAGGTATAAATATCTCATTTCGCTAGTAGTGTATGGGCAAATTCTACTAGCTATTCTCATAAATATGTCACTTATATGCCATATCTATACAATTCATGCACTTTTATATGTATATTTGCTATATTATACATTATTATGCCTTATAGGTATTATACCTATAAGCCACATCCATACGATTGCTTAATATAAATATATGTATAATTTTTTATACATATTTTTTTTTATTTATGTATGGTTTTTTATTCATATCCATATACTGTATTCACTTTTATATGGATATGATTGGCGTTTTATATAGTATTGACAAAATCATAAGTTTGACCAATACGAGGAGAGGTCCGCCAACGACCACCTCCCTATAGGTGTTTTTGGACACGCTGTCTCCCATTCGACTGCTTACTATACTAGGGGCTACCCGCTCCGTATGATATTCTCTCATATAACAAGAGAATGCAAGAAATATTCGTATTTTATGAATATAATCCATTTATTTTTCAATATCCATACGTTTTACTTAGTTTTTTGTACGGTATTGACAAAATCCTATGCATTTGCATAAGATTTATTTTGCCACAATTTATAGTACTAGTGCCGCCCTCACTAGGTATAAATATCTCATTTCGCTAGTAGTGTATGGGCAAATTCTACTAGCTATTCTCATAAATATGTCACTTATATGCCATATCTATACAATTCATGCACTTTTATATGTATATTTGCTATATTATACATTATTATGCCTTATAGGTATTATACCTATAAGCCACATCCATACGATTGCTTAATATAAATATATGTATAATTTTTTATACATATTTTTTTTTATTTATGTATGGTTTTTTATTCATATCCATATACTGTATTCACTTTTATATGGATATGATTGGCGTTTTATATAGTATTGACAAAATCATAAGTTTGACCAATACGAGGAGAGGTCCGCCAACGACCACCTCCCTATAGGTGTTTTTGGACACGCTGTCTCCCATTCGACTGCTTACTATACTAGGGGCTGCCCGCTCCGTATGATATTCTCTCGTATAACAAGAGAATGCAAGAAATATTCGTATTTTATGAATATAATCCATTTATTTTTCAATATCCATACGTTTTACTTAGTTTTTTGTACGGTATTGACAAAATCCTATGCATTTGCATAAGATTTATTTTGCCACAATTTATAGTACTAGTGCCGCCCTCACTAGGTATAAATATCTCATTTCGCTAGTAGTGTATGGGCAAATTCTACTAGCTATTCTCATAAATGCCTTCTTTATGCCATATCTATACAATTTATGCACTTTTATATGTATATTTGCTAATATTATACATTATTATGCCTTATAGGTATTATACCTATAAGCCATATACATACGATTTCATTTTTTTATTTATATATGGTTTTGTATTTATAACCATATACCGTATTTACTTTTATAAGGATATGATTGGCGTTTTATATAGTATTGACAAAATTATAAGTTTGACAAACACTTTTTTAAGTCTTTTAGTTAAAATTGTCATTTTTAATTGACTATCTAAACACTAGATATATTTGCACATGGAGCAAAGAGTATAAAAATTGGTCGCGTCACTAATAATATCGCGATACATTTTTACTACCATCAAAATACCACATACGTTTATATGTCCTCTTTATTTAATTTGGTTTCTAAACCTCAGGAATAGTTTTAATTATATGTGCGCTCTAAGTTGAATGAATTTCTTGAATCTCTTTACTTGAATTTCTAAGACTTAAAAATATTTATAAATAGATGTCCTATTGCATAATATTTTTTTATCGCTTCACTTATAAAATAACGATCCTGCCTTTCTACCTTTGAATAAACATTCATATAAACATGGAGAAAAAAACGTTCGCGTCACTAACAGTATGTGACGATAAAATTTTGCTAACATTAAAAGGAACATATTTTTATATGTCAACTCTTAGTTGAATTGGTCTATTGCTTAAGATTCTAGACCTTAGGAATATTTTTATATTATATGTTTGCCAATCTTCGCGTCACTAAAAAGATGACGATTCATATTGTTATTATTAGATGGTCGAGTTGTACTTATATTGATATGTTAATCAAATTGGTCTCTTACTTGAAAATCTAGACCTTAGGAATATTTTTATATTATATGTTTGCCAATCTTCGCGTCACTAATAAGATGACGATTCATATTATTATTAGATGGTCGAGTTGTACTTATATTGATATGTTAATCAAATTGGTCTCTTACTTGAAAATCTAGACCTTAGGAATATTTTTATATTATATGTTTGCCAATCTTCGCGTCACTAATAAGATGACGATTCATATTATTATTAGATGGTCGAGTTGTACTTATATTGATATGTTAATCAAATTGGTCTCTTACTTGAAAATCTAGACCTTAGGAATATTTTTATATTATATGTTTGCCAATCTTCGCGTCACTAATAAGATGACGATTCATATTGTTATTATTAGATGGTCGAGTTGTACTTATATTGATATGTTAATCAAATTGGTCTCTTACTTGAAAATCTAGACCTTAGGAATATTTTTATATTATATGTTTGCCAATCTTCGCGTCACTAATAAGATGACGATTCATATTGTTATTATTAGATGGTCGAGTTGTACTTATATTGATATGTTAATCAAATTGGTCTCTTACTTGAAAATCTAGACCTTAGGAATATTTTTATATTATATGTTTGCCAATCTTCGCGTCACTAATAAGATGACGATTCATATTGTTATTATTAGATGGTCGAGTTGTACTTATATTGATATGTTAATCAAATTGGTCTCTTACTTGAAAATCTAGACCTTAGGAATGTAATATATAAAGGATTAAAAATTCGCCACAAAGCCAAGCAAACAATCAATGCATACAAATAGATTGTTGGTTGAACTTTATATAAGAAGTTCAACACAACAAATAAATTATGCAATTTTATTATCGAATCATCAAGCAAAGGATAAGCTTCAGTGGATCGCAGTATGGCAGCTGCTCAACCACTTACAACACCTTGCCTGTTACAAAAGTCGTTTACAATTGATTCTAGGCTTTGTCATTGTATTAAATAATGCTTTTATATGTAACTAGCGCGGCATCAGGTGATCAAAGATCCTCCCAATTTACTATGTTACAAATTACATTGGCATCACATCCATTGTCGTTTAAAAAGTAAATTATAAACTTTAAATGGTTTAGAAGCCATACAATGCAAATTGCCCCTTATTTATCATTGCAGTCCAGCACGGATACGACCTTAGAGGCGTTCAGGCATAATCCAACGGACGTAGCGTCATACCACTGTTCGCTCGAACAAGTATTGTGCCATTGGTCCGTACCTGCGGTTCCTCTCGTACTACGCAGGAATGCTGTCGCAACAACGTTTTGTCATTAGTAGGGTAAAACTAACCTGTCTCACGACGGTCTAAACCCAGCTCACGTTCCCTTGCATGGGTGAACAATCCAACGCTTGGTGAATTTTGCTTCACAATGATAGGAAGAGCCGACATCGAAGGATCAAAAAGCGACGTCGCTATGAACGCTTGGCCGCCACAAGCCAGTTATCCCTATGGTAACTTTTCTGACACCTCTTGTTAAAAACTCTTTAAACCAAAAGGATCGATAGGCCGAGCTTTTGCTGTCCCTGTGTGTACTGAACACCGAGATCAAGTCAGCATTTGCCCTTTTGCTCTATGTGTGGTTTCTGTCCGCACTGAGCTGGCCTTGGGACACCTCCGTTATTATTTGAGAGATGTACCGCCCCAGTCAAACTCCCTACCTGGCAATGTCCTTGAATTGGATCATACCTGAGTAATTGGAGTTATACCAAATTTTAAATCAAAAATACATAAATGCACCGTTTTATTAAAGAATTTGTTTGCGATTATATAACAAACTCGTGATACTTTGATCAAGAAGCTTGCATCAAAACCCAATACCATAAGATATAATAAATATATCCGTATAATGGCTAGGAAATGATACACGTTCCATTTAATCAAGTAAGTAAGGAAACAATAAGAGTAGTGGTATTTCATTGGCGATACCAAACCGAGGTCTAATATCTCCCACTTATTCTACACCTCTTATGTCTCCTTACACTGCCAGATTAGAGTCAAGCTCAAAAGGGTCTTCTTTCCCCGCTAATTATTCCAAGCCCGTTCCCTTGGCTGTGGTTTCGCTAGATAGTAGATAGGGACAGTAGGAATCTCGTTAATCCATTCATGCGCGTCACTAATTAGATGACGAGGCATTTGGCTACCTTAAGAGAGTCATAGTTACTCCCGCCGTTGACCCGCGCTTACTTGAATTTCTTCACTTTGACATTCAGAGCACTGGGCAGAAATCACATTGTGTCAACACCCGCTAGGGCCATCACAATGCTTTGTTTTAATTAGACAGTCGGATTCCCCAAGTCCGTGCCAGTTCTGAATTGATTGTTAATTGATAATCGTTATAATTAATAAGAACTAATTGGTTTAACCCAATTAGTATTCTTAAAAATTTTAGCAAGAAAGTTCCACAATTGGCTACGTAACTAAACTATCCGGGGAACAAGTAACTAACATAAATGCTAGAAACTCTATTTACCCAGAACGAGCACATAAACCATGTTATTGTTTCCCAATCAAGCCCGACTATCTCAATCTTCAGAGCCAATCCTTATCCCGAAGTTACGGATCTAATTTGCCGACTTCCCTTACCTACATTATTCTATCGACTAGAGACTCTTCACCTTGGAGACCAGCTGCGGATATTGGTACGGCCTGTTGAGAAGTTTGCGTGTCCCCACCATAAATTTTCAAGGTCCGAGGAGAAAATATCGACACAACAGTATATGTCATGCTCTTCTAGCCCATCTACCATATCTCTCTGCGAAAGACTTCCATGGTAGTACGGCTATAAAACAGAAAAGAAAACTCTTCCGATATCTCTCGACGGCTTCTTTATGGTCGTTCCTGTTGCCAGGATGAGCACGAGGCCCATATTTAATAACAAACGGATACTCAACAGGTTACGGAATTGGAACCGTATTCCCTTTCGTTCAAAATTATTCAAGTATATTAATTTAGCTAGATTTTATATAATATATATATTTGTTTGGCATTTGTATTTTACTTGAAAATTTTCGGCTTTCGCCTTGAACTTAGGACCGACTAACTCGTGATCAACCACTGTTCACACGAAACCCTTCTCCACTTCAGTCCTCCAAGGTCTCATTCGATTATTTGCTACTACCACCAAGATCTGTACCAATGGCAGCTCCATGCAGGCTTACGCCAAACACTTCTACGCATACCATTGTACCTTCCTACTCACTAAAGTTTCAAAATTTATATTACAAGTAATATAAATCATCTACTTTAGCGGTAATGTATAGGTATACAACTTAAGCGCCATCCATTTTAAGGGCTAGTTGCTTCGGCAGGTGAGTTGTTACACACTCCTTAGCGGATTTCGACTTCCATGATCACCGTTCTGCTGTTTTAAGCAACCAACGCCTTTCATGGTATCTGCATGAGTTGTTAATTTGGGCACCGTAACATTACGTTTGGTTCATCCCACAGCGCCAGTTCTGCTTACCAAAAGTGGCCCACTGGGCACATTATATCATAACCTTGAACTTCATATCAAGAAAGTTAAGGTTCTTACCCATTTAAAGTTTGAGAATAGGTTAAGATCGTTTCGACCCTAAGGCCTCTAATCATTCGCTTTACCAGATAAGATTATTTTATATAATATTAAAATGCACCAGCTATCCTGAGGGAAACTTCGGAAGGAACCAGCTACTAGATGGTTCGATTGGTCTTTCGCCCCTATACTCAATTCTGACAATCGATTTGCACGTCAGAACTGTTTCGGTCTTCCATCAGGGTTTCCCCTGACTTCAACCTGATCAAGTATAGTTCACCATCTTTCGGGTCACAGCATATATGCTCAAGGTACGTTCCAGTTAGAGGCATAAATAATATAAATATCATTATACATAACTATATAGAACGCCCCGGGATTGTGTTAATTAGCTATAAATAGTTAAAAAACTAATCCCATTATTAGTCAAGTTAATTACGCTATTAGGTTTATATCCCAATAACTTGCACATATGTTAGACTCCTTGGTCCGTGTTTCAAGACGGGTCCCGAAGGTATCCTGAATCTTTCGCATTGTTAATCCTACAAGTGCATATAATAAACACAAAAATCAATGATAATTATGCCATTATATAATTCCGAAAAATTAACGCACTGTATTCATATAAATCTATCAGCACTTTATCAAATTAATAACATTTATTCTGTGTTAAAATGCAAGCAAATTAATTTGAATAAACTATAAGTTATATTTTATGATAAATTTGGTATGCTAATAGATTACAATGTCCTTATATGGAAAAAATGCACACTATTATCATAATATTGTTTAAATATTACAATTCTAATGATGAATTTTCCATAACGGATATTCAGGTTCATCGGGCTTAACCTCTAAGCAGTTTCACGTACTGTTTAACTCTCTATTCAGAGTTCTTTTCAACTTTCCCTCACGGTACTTGTTTACTATCGGTCTCATGGTTATATTTAGTTTTAGATGGAGTTTACCACCCACTTAGTGCTGCACTATCAAGCAACACGACTCTTTGGAAACATCATCTAGTAATCATTAACGTTATACGGGCCTGGCACCCTCTATGGGTAAATGGCCTCATTTAAGAAGGACTTAAATCGTTAATTTCTCATACTAGAATATTGACGCTCCATACACTGCATCTCACATTTGCCATATAGACAAAGTGACTTAGTGCTGAACTGATTTCTTTTCGCTCGCCGCTACTAAGAAAATCCTTGTTAGTTTCTTTTCCTCCCCTAATTAATATGCTTAAATTCAGGGGGTAGTCCCATATGAGTTGAGGTTGTGTATAACTTTTATATGCAATTAATTCTTTATATATAATGATAAAACATTTTATTAAATTCGTTATATTAATAATATCTGTATATAAATGGCATTTGTTTGATTTAACGAATCAACGAAGAACAATAATATTGTCAACGGTTTTCTATTTTCTAATCATTAATAAGAGACAATTCTAGATAAATTTTTATGCTAGACATTTCTCAGTATCATTTGATTGAAAAAGAAAATATTTCTCTTCGTTTTTCACATTCAAATTATTTACTAATGTGAGATAATGTTTTTCATATATTTTTTAATATTATGAATAAAATAATTAAATTATTATTATCCAATAATATACCATATGCTTATAAAATTTCATTATAAAATTTGTATAAGCAACTTAATTAGCATAGTCTTACAACCCTCAACCATATGTAGTCCAAGCAGCACTATAAAATTAATTAAAGTACATAACAGCATGGACTGCGATATGCGTTCAAAATGTCGATGTTCATGTGTCCTGCAGTTCACACGATGACGCACAGTTTGCTGCGTTCTTCATCGACCCATGAGCCGAGTGATCCACCGCTTAGAGTTTTATAAATTGGTTTCTTAATTTTGTCAAATATGTTTTTATTGAAAGAAATTAAAAATACACCATTTTACTGGCATATATCAATTCCTTCAATAAATTTATTTTTATACCTAAAACGAATGCTGCGAAATGTCTTAGTTTTATATAACCAATATATATCAAAGTATTTCTTTTTAAATTGCATTTATTGTAAATAAATATATATATATATATATATTAATACTTTTTTAGCGATATAAATTGAAATTTATATAAAACATTAACCTGTATAAAACCAGGTACAACATTGTACATTTTAGGTTGTTGCATTATCCAATGTATGCGCATAACTGAGATGAACAATACATATCGCAACGCGTGTATATTATGGTCCATATACACACAGTATTTTAATTGTGTTTATATACAATAATAATTTAATATTATTATTTTAATAATTCGATTTGCTTGTTCGAATTTTTATTTGTTTGTTTTGGCTGCTTATTATTTCTCTCATATGTATTAAATACAATATATAATTTTAATATTTGCATTATTTCGATTTGCTTGTTCGAAATTTCATTTGATCTATATTAGATCATATACATTTTGGCAATTCATATTTTATTTGTATTACTATAATGTATTTATTATAATATAAACAAATATTTTATTAACGGTAAGGATATACAATAATAATTTAATATTATTATTTTAATAATTCGATTTGCTTGTTCGAATTTTTATTTGTTTGCTTTGGCTGCTTATTATTTCTCTCATATGTATTAAATACAATATATAATTTTAATATTTGCATTATTTCGATTTGCTTGTTCGAAATTTTATTTGATCTATATTAGATCTCATATACATTTTGGCAATTCATATTTTATTTGTATTATTATAATGTATTTATTATAATATAAACAAATATTTTATTAACGGTAAGGATATACAATAATAATTTAATATTATTATTTTAATAATTCGATTTGCTTGTTCGAATTTTTATTTGTTTGCTTTGGCTGCTTATTATTTCTCTCATATGTATTAAATACAATATATAATTTTAATATTTGCATTATTTCGATTTGCTTGTTCGAAATTTTATTTGATCTATAATAGATCTCATATACATTTTGGCAATTCATATTTTATTTGTAATACTATAATGTATTTATTATAATATAAACAAATATTTTATTAACGGTAAGGATATTAAAACATTAATGATCCTTCCGCAGGTTCACCTACGGAAACCTTGTTACGACTTTTACTTCCTCTAAATAATCAAGTTCGGTCAACTTTTGCGAAACAACCGTAACACGCAAGGCGTCACAGTGATCACGTCCGGAGACCTCACTAAATAATTCAATCGGTAGTAGCGACGGGCGGTGTGTACAAAGGGCAGGGACGTAATCAATGCGAGTTAATGACTCACACTTACTGGGAATTCCAAGTTCATGTGAACAGTTTCAGTTCACAATCCCAAGCATGAAAGTGGTTCAGCGGTTTACCCGGACCTCTCGGTCTAGGAAATACACGTTGATACTTTCATTGTAGCGCGCGTGCAGCCCAGGACATCTAAGGGCATCACAGACCTGTTATTGCTCAATCTCATTATTGCTAGACGCAATTTGTCCATTTAAGAAGCTAGTGTCCTTATAATGGGACAAACCAACAGGTACGGCTCCACTTATATAAACACATTCAAACACAATAAACATTTTACTGCCACCATGAATGAAGGCTATATAAGCTTCAACACCATAATCCTGAAGATATCTATTTAATATATTTGAGTCTCGTTCGTTATCGGAATTAACCAGACAAATCACTCCACGAACTAAGAACGGCCATGCACCACCACCCATAGATTCGAGAAAGAGCTATCAATCTGTCTTACACACTTATGTTCGGACCTGGTAAGTTTTCCCGTGTTGAGTCAAATTAAGCCGCAGGCTCCACTCCTGGTGGTGCCCTTCCGTCAATTCCTTTAAGTTTCAGCTTTGCAACCATACTTCCCCCGGAGCCCAAAAGCTTTGGTTTCCCGGGAAGCGACTGAGAGAGCCATAAAAGTAGCTACACCCAATTGCTAGCTGGCATCGTTTATGGTTAGAACTAGGGCGGTATCTGATCGCCTTCGAACCTCTAACTTTCGTTCTTGATTAATGAAAACATCTTTGGCAAATGCTTTCGCTTAAGTTAGTCTTACGACGGTCCAAGAATTTCACCTCTCGCGTCGTAATACTAATGCCCCCAAACTGCTTCTATTAATCATTACCTCTTGATCTGAAAACCAATGAAAGCAGAACAGAGGTCTTATTTCATTATCCCATGCACAGAATATTCAGGCATTTGAAGCCTGCTTTAAGCACTCTAATTTGTTCAAAGTAATTGTACCGGCCCACAATAACACTCGTTTAAGAGCACTAATGCAGGTTTTTAAATAGGAGGAACATATGAAAAAATACAAGTATCTAAGCACATGTAAGAACTCCACCGGTAATACGCTTACATACATAAAGGTATAGTACTAACCACAATTGTAAGTTGTACTACCCGTATGAAGCACAAGTTCAACTACGAACGTTTTAACCGCAACAACTTTAATATACGCTATTGGAGCTGGAATTACCGCGGCTGCTGGCACCAGACTTGCCCTCCAATTGGTCCTTGTTAAAGGATTTAAAGTGTACTCATTCCAATTACAGGGCCTCGGATATGAGTCCTGTATTGTTATTTTTCGTCACTACCTCCCCGAGCTGGGAGTGGGTAATTTACGCGCCTGCTGCCTTCCTTAGATGTGGTAGCCGTTTCTCAGGCTCCCTCTCCGGAATCGAACCCTGATTCCCCGTTACCCGTTGCAACCATGGTAGTCCTAGATACTACCATCAAAAGTTGATAGGGCAGACATTTGAAAGATCTGTCGTCGGTACAAGACCATACGATCTGCATGTTATCTAGAGTTCAACCAATATAACGATCTTGCGATCGCTTGGTTTTAGCCTAATAAAAGCACATGTTCCATAAGGTTCATGTTTTAATTGCATGTATTAGCTCTAGAATTACCACAGTTATCCAAGTAACTGTTAACGATCTAAGGAACCATAACTGATATAATGAGCCTTTTGCGGTTTCACTTTTAATTCGTGTGTACTTAGACATGCATGGCTTAATCTTTGAGACAAGCATATAACTACTGGCAGGATCAACCAGAATAATGTTTTTATTCATATTTCATTCATATTTTTTGAATAGAAATTAGCAATATATATGTTGTTATAGATTTTATTTCTATCGAATACGGCCATTTTTATATAGCATTCGTATACGTTTGTTTTCCAATTTATACTTGTTTCGCCACTAATAATAACAAGTTTTTATTGATGTCAAAAAGAATCATATTCTTTATAAACACAATATTTATTTTTCATATATTTTCTTTATATATGCACATTTCATTCTAAAATATCATTTTTGTTCGACATACATAATATATTGTATCCACACATGTACAATTTTTGTTTAACCAATATAAGATATTGAGTTAATCATTTGTATTTTGACGATAAATTTAAAATTTATCTATATATATCCATATAAGTCTCTGGTAATATATAAAATAGAACCGAGTGTATATATATAATTATTACTACTATATTTATTTCTTAAATAATATATACTTATATATTATTTATATATATACTCTTTATTATATATTATATAATTTCTTAAATAACTCTCTTAATAGCTATTTTTTATTATCAACAATATAAGTTGATATTAATATTGAAAATGTATTCATAATTACATTTTTATATTTCTTTGGTAGACTTTTATGTACTATTATTATTTAATAATACACATATAATATAAATCATGTTAGCCTACCTCCTAAAATTAACGATAAAATTCGGAAACAATTTGTTATTCTATGTACAATAGAAACTTGGCCTTTGTTTCAACGTTATTATCTTTGGGCTTAAAATATTAACCGCGGAGCCAAGTCTCGTATTCAAATAAATGAATAAAGAAACAAATTTGACGGATAATATCTTCTCTACTGACATATGTCAATAGCAGACGGCCGGCCCATTGACCATCCTATAGTAGTTTTTGGACACGCTGTCTCCCATTCGGGTATATTCAATTTACTTTGCCACTCACCCATATAGTGTTCTCTTATATAATAAGACAACGCACTTTTATATTCATTATATGGATATATTGCCTTCCTCATATTTGCCACACCACCTATAGTAGTTTTTGGACACGCTGTCTCCCATTCGGGTATATTCAATTTACTTTGCCACTCACCCATATAGTGTTCTCTTATATAATAAGAAAACGCACTTTTATTTTCATTATATGGATATATTGCCTTCCTCATATTTGCCACACCACCTATAGTAGTTTTTGGACACGCTGTCTCCCATTCGGGTATATTCAATTTACTTTGCCACTCACCCATATAGTGTTCTCTTATATAATAAGAAAACGCACTTTTATTTTCATTATATGGATATATTGCCTTCCTCATATTTGCCACACCACCTATAGTAGTTTTTGGACACGCTGTCTCCCATTCGGGTATATTCAATTCTCTTTGCCACTCACCCTTATAGTATTCTCTTATTTAATAAGAATACTAAAATACTTCTCATATTATAGATGTAATCTATTAACTTCTCAATATCCATACGGTTTATGTATGGTATTGACAAAATCCTATGCATTTGCATAAGATTTATTTTGCCACAATTTATAGTACTAGTGCCGCCCTCACTAGGTATAAATATCTCATTTCGCTAGTAGTGTATGGGCAAATTCTACTAGCTATTCTCATAAATATGTCACTTATATGCCATATCTATACAATTCATGCACTTTTATATGTATATTTGCTATATTATACATTATTATGCCTTATAGGTATTATACCTATAAGCCACATCCATACGATTGCTTAATATAAATATATGTATAATTTTTTATACATATTTTTTTTTTATTTATGTATGGTTTTTTATTCATATCCATATACTGTATTCACTTTTATATGGATATGATTGGCGTTTTATATAGTATTGACAAAATCATAAGTTTGACCAATACGAGGAGAGGTCCGCCAACGACCACCTCCCTATAGGTGTTTTTGGACACGCTGTCTCCCATTCGACTGCTTACTATACTAGGGGCTACCCGCTCCGTATGATATTCTCTCATATAACAAGAGAATGCAAGAAATATTCGTATTTTATGAATATAATCCATTTATTTTTCAATATCCATACGTTTTACTTAGTTTTTTGTACGGTATTGACAAAATCCTATGCATTTGCATAAGATTTATTTTGCCACAATTTATAGTACTAGTGCCGCCCTCACTAGGTATAAATATCTCATTTCGCTAGTAGTGTATGGGCAAATTCTACTAGCTATTCTCATAAATATGTCACTTATATGCCATATCTATACAATTCATGCACTTTTATATGTATATTTGCTATATTATACATTATTATGCCTTATAGGTATTATACCTATAAGCCACATCCATACGATTGCTTAATATAAATATATGTATAATTTTTTATACATATTTTTTTTTTATTTTTGTATGGTTTTTTATTCATATCCATATACTGTATTCAATTTTATATGGATATGATTGGCGTTTTATATAGTATTGACAAAATCATAAGTTTGACCAATACGAGGAGAGGTCCGCCAACGACCACCTCCCTATAGGTGTTTTTGGACACGCTGTCTCCCATTCGACTGCTTACTATACTAGGGGCTACCCGCTCCGTATGATATTCTCTCATATAACAAGAGAATGCAAGAAATATTCGTATTTTATGAATATAATCCATTTATTTTTCAATATCCATACGTTTTACTTAGTTTTTTGTACGGTATTGACAAAATCCTATGCATTTGCATAAGATTTATTTTGCCACAATTTATAGTACTAGTGCCGCCCTCACTAGGTATAAATATCTCATTTCGCTAGTAGTGTATGGGCAAATTCTACTAGCTATTCTCATAAATATGTCACTTATATGCCATATCTATACAATTCATGCACTTTTATATGTATATTTGCTATATTATACATTATTATGCCTTATAGGTATTATACCTATAAGCCACATCCATACGATTGCTTAATATAAATATATGTATAATTTTTTATACATATTTTTTTTTATTTATGTATGGTTTTTTATTCATATCCATATACTGTATTCACTTTTATATGGATATGATTGGCGTTTTATATAGTATTGACAAAATCATAAGTTTGACCAATACGAGGAGAGGTCCGCCAACGACCACCTCCCTATAGGTGTTTTTGGACACGCTGTCTCCCATTCGACTGCTTACTATACTAGGGGCTACCCGCTCCGTATGATATTCTCTCATATAACAAGAGAATGCAAGAAATATTCGTATTTTATGAATATAATCCATTTATTTTTCAATATCCATACGTTTTACTTAGTTTTTTGTACGGTATTGACAAAATCCTATGCATTTGCATAAGATTTATTTTGCCACAATTTATAGTACTAGTGCCGCCCTTACTAGGTATAAATATCTCATTTCGCTAGTAGTGTATGGGCAAATTCTACTAGCTATTCTCATAAATATGTCACTTATATGCCATATCTATACAATTCATGCACTTTTATATGTATATTTGCTATATTATACATTATTATGCCTTATAGGTATTATACCTATAAGCCACATCCATACGATTGCTTAATATAAATATATGTATAATTTTTTATACATATTTTTTTTTATTTATGTATGGTTTTTTATTCATATCCATATACTGTATTCACTTTTATATGGATATGATTGGCGTTTTATATAGTATTGACAAAATCATAAGTTTGACCAATACGAGGAGAGGTCCGCCAACGACCACCTCCCTATAGGTGTTTTTGGACACGCTGTCTCCCATTCGACTGCTTACTATACTAGGGGCTGCCCGCTCCGTATGATATTCTCTCGTATAACAAGAGAATGCAAGAAATATTCGTATTTTATGAATATAATCCATTTATTTTTCAATATCCATACGTTTTACTTAGTTTTTTGTACGGTATTGACAAAATCCTATGCATTTGCATAAGATTTATTTTGCCACAATTTATAGTACTAGTGCCGCCCTCACTAGGTATAAATATCTCATTTCGCTAGTAGTGTATGGGCAAATTCTACTAGCTATTCTCATAAATGCCTTCTTTATGCCATATCTATACAATTTATGCACTTTTATATGTATATTTGCTAATATTATACATTATTATGCCTTATAGGTATTATACCTATAAGCCATATACATACGATTTCATTTTTTTATTTATATATGGTTTTGTATTTATAACCATATACCGTATTTACTTTTATAAGGATATGATTGGCGTTTTATATAGTATTGACAAAATTATAAGTTTGACAAACACTTTTTTAAGTCTTTTAGTTAAAATTGTCATTTTTAATTGACTATCTAAACACTAGATATATTTGCACATGGAGCAAAGAGTATAAAAATTGGTCGCGTCACTAATAATATCGCGATACATTTTTACTACCATCAAAATACCACATACGTTTATATGTCCTCTTTATTTAATTTGGTTTCTAAACCTCAGGAATAGTTTTAATTATATGTGCGCTCTAAGTTGAATGAATTTCTTGAATCTCTTTACTTGAATTTCTAAGACTTAAAAATATTTATAAATAGATGTCCTATTGCATAATATTTTTTTATCGCTTCACTTATAAAATAACGATCCTGCCTTTCTACCTTTGAATAAACATTCATATAAACATGGAGAAAAAAACGTTCGCGTCACTAACAGTATGTGACGATAAAATTTTGCTAACATTAAAAGGAACATATTTTTATATGTCAACTCTTAGTTGAATTGGTCTATTGCTTAAGATTCTAGACCTTAGGAATATTTTTATATTATATGTTTGCCAATCTTCGCGTCACTAAAAAGATGACGATTCATATTGTTATTATTAGATGGTCGAGTTGTACTTATATTGATATGTTAATCAAATTGGTCTCTTACTTGAAAATCTAGACCTTAGGAATATTTTTATATTATATGTTTGCCAATCTTCGCGTCACTAATAAGATGACGATTCATATTATTATTAGATGGTCGAGTTGTACTTATATTGATATGTTAATCAAATTGGTCTCTTACTTGAAAATCTAGACCTTAGGAATATTTTTATATTATATGTTTGCCAATCTTCGCGTCACTAATAAGATGACGATTCATATTATTATTAGATGGTCGAGTTGTACTTATATTGATATGTTAATCAAATTGGTCTCTTACTTGAAAATCTAGACCTTAGGAATATTTTTATATTATATGTTTGCCAATCTTCGCGTCACTAATAAGATGACGATTCATATTGTTATTATTAGATGGTCGAGTTGTACTTATATTGATATGTTAATCAAATTGGTCTCTTACTTGAAAATCTAGACCTTAGGAATATTTTTATATTATATGTTTGCCAATCTTCGCGTCACTAATAAGATGACGATTCATATTGTTATTATTAGATGGTCGAGTTGTACTTATATTGATATGTTAATCAAATTGGTCTCTTACTTGAAAATCTAGACCTTAGGAATATTTTTATATTATATGTTTGCCAATCTTCGCGTCACTAATAAGATGACGATTCATATTGTTATTATTAGATGGTCGAGTTGTACTTATATTGATATGTTAATCAAATTGGTCTCTTACTTGAAAATCTAGACCTTAGGAATGTAATATATAAAGGATTAAAAATTCGCCACAAAGCCAAGCAAACAATCAATGCATACAAATAGATTGTTGGTTGAACTTTATATAAGAAGTTCAACACAACAAATAAATTATGCAATTTTATTATCGAATCATCAAGCAAAGGATAAGCTTCAGTGGATCGCAGTATGGCAGCTGCTCAACCACTTACAACACCTTGCCTGTTACAAAAGTCGTTTACAATTGATTCTAGGCTTTGTCATTGTATTAAATAATGCTTTTATATGTAACTAGCGCGGCATCAGGTGATCAAAGATCCTCCCAATTTACTATGTTACAAATTACATTGGCATCACATCCATTGTCGTTTAAAAAGTAAATTATAAACTTTAAATGGTTTAGAAGCCATACAATGCAAATTGCCCCTTATTTATCATTGCAGTCCAGCACGGATACGACCTTAGAGGCGTTCAGGCATAATCCAACGGACGTAGCGTCATACCACTGTTCGCTCGAACAAGTATTGTGCCATTGGTCCGTACCTGCGGTTCCTCTCGTACTACGCAGGAATGCTGTCGCAACAACGTTTTGTCATTAGTAGGGTAAAACTAACCTGTCTCACGACGGTCTAAACCCAGCTCACGTTCCCTTGCATGGGTGAACAATCCAACGCTTGGTGAATTTTGCTTCACAATGATAGGAAGAGCCGACATCGAAGGATCAAAAAGCGACGTCGCTATGAACGCTTGGCCGCCACAAGCCAGTTATCCCTATGGTAACTTTTCTGACACCTCTTGTTAAAAACTCTTTAAACCAAAAGGATCGATAGGCCGAGCTTTTGCTGTCCCTGTGTGTACTGAACACCGAGATCAAGTCAGCATTTGCCCTTTTGCTCTATGTGTGGTTTCTGTCCGCACTGAGCTGGCCTTGGGACACCTCCGTTATTATTTGAGAGATGTACCGCCCCAGTCAAACTCCCTACCTGGCAATGTCCTTGAATTGGATCATACCTGAGTAATTGGAGTTATACCAAATTTTCAAATCAAAAATACATAAATGCACCGTTTTATTAAAGAATTTGTTTGCGATTATATAACAAACTCGTGATACTTTGATCAAGAAGCTTGCATCAAAACCCAATACCATAAGATATAATAAATATATCCGTATAATGGCTAGGAAATGATACACGTTCCATTTAATCAAGTAAGTAAGGAAACAATAAGAGTAGTGGTATTTCATTGGCGATACCAAACCGAGGTCTAATATCTCCCACTTATTCTACACCTCTTATGTCTCCTTACACTGCCAGATTAGAGTCAAGCTCAAAAGGGTCTTCTTTCCCCGCTAATTATTCCAAGCCCGTTCCCTTGGCTGTGGTTTCGCTAGATAGTAGATAGGGACAGTAGGAATCTCGTTAATCCATTCATGCGCGTCACTAATTAGATGACGAGGCATTTGGCTACCTTAAGAGAGTCATAGTTACTCCCGCCGTTGACCCGCGCTTACTTGAATTTCTTCACTTTGACATTCAGAGCACTGGGCAGAAATCACATTGTGTCAACACCCGCTAGGGCCATCACAATGCTTTGTTTTAATTAGACAGTCGGATTCCCCAAGTCCGTGCCAGTTCTGAATTGATTGTTAATTGATAATCGTTATAATTAATAAGAACTAATTGGTTTAACCCAATTAGTATTCTTAAAAATTTTAGCAAGAAAGTTCCACAATTGGCTACGTAACTAAACTATCCGGGGAACAAGTAACTAACATAAATGCTAGAAACTCTATTTACCCAGAACGAGCACATAAACCATGTTATTGTTTCCCAATCAAGCCCGACTATCTCAATCTTCAGAGCCAATCCTTATCCCGAAGTTACGGATCTAATTTGCCGACTTCCCTTACCTACATTATTCTATCGACTAGAGACTCTTCACCTTGGAGACCAGCTGCGGATATTGGTACGGCCTGTTGAGAAGTTTGCGTGTCCCCACCATAAATTTTCAAGGTCCGAGGAGAAAATATCGACACAACAGTATATGTCATGCTCTTCTAGCCCATCTACCATATCTCTCTGCGAAAGACTTCCATGGTAGTACGGCTATAAAACAGAAAAGAAAACTCTTCCGATATCTCTCGACGGCTTCTTTATGGTCGTTCCTGTTGCCAGGATGAGCACGAGGCCCATATTTAATAACAAACGGATACTCAACAGGTTACGGAATTGGAACCGTATTCCCTTTCGTTCAAAATTATTCAAGTATATTAATTTAGCTAGATTTTATATAATATATATATTTGTTTGGCATTTGTATTTTACTTGAAAATTTTCGGCTTTCGCCTTGAACTTAGGACCGACTAACTCGTGATCAACCACTGTTCACACGAAACCCTTCTCCACTTCAGTCCTCCAAGGTCTCATTCGATTATTTGCTACTACCACCAAGATCTGTACCAATGGCAGCTCCATGCAGGCTTACGCCAAACACTTCTACGCATACCATTGTACCTTCCTACTCACTAAAGTTTCAAAATTTATATTACAAGTAATATAAATCATCTACTTTAGCGGTAATGTATAGGTATACAACTTAAGCGCCATCCATTTTAAGGGCTAGTTGCTTCGGCAGGTGAGTTGTTACACACTCCTTAGCGGATTTCGACTTCCATGATCACCGTCCTGCTGTTTTAAGCAACCAACGCCTTTCATGGTATCTGCATGAGTTGTTAATTTGGGCACCGTAACATTACGTTTGGTTCATCCCACAGCGCCAGTTCTGCTTACCAAAAGTGGCCCACTGGGCACATTATATCATAACCTTGAACTTCATATCAAGAAAGTTAAGGTTCTTACCCATTTAAAGTTTGAGAATAGGTTAAGATCGTTTCGACCCTAAGGCCTCTAATCATTCGCTTTACCAGATAAGATTATTTTATATAATATTAAAATGCACCAGCTATCCTGAGGGAAACTTCGGAAGGAACCAGCTACTAGATGGTTCGATTGGTCTTTCGCCCCTATACTCAATTCTGACAATCGATTTGCACGTCAGAACTGTTTCGGTCTTCCATCAGGGTTTCCCCTGACTTCAACCTGATCAAGTATAGTTCACCATCTTTCGGGTCACAGCATATATGCTCAAGGTACGTTCCAGTTAGAGGCATAAATAATATAAATATCATTATACATAACTATATAGAACGCCCCGGGATTGTGTTAATTAGCTATAAATAGTTAAAAAACTAATCCCATTATTAGTCAAGTTAATTACGCTATTAGGTTTATATCCCAATAACTTGCACATATGTTAGACTCCTTGGTCCGTGTTTCAAGACGGGTCCCGAAGGTATCCTGAATCTTTCGCATTGTTAATCCTACAAGTGCATATAATAAACACAAAAATCAATGATAATTATGCCATTATATAATTCCGAAAAATTAACGCACTGTATTCATATAAATCTATCAGCACTTTATCAAATTAATAACATTTATTCTGTGTTAAAATGCAAGCAAATTAATTTGAATAAACTATAAGTTATATTTTATGATAAATTTGGTATGCTAATAGATTACAATGTCCTTATATGGAAAAAATGCACACTATTATCATAATATTGTTTAAATATTACAATTCTAATGATGAATTTTCCATAACGGATATTCAGGTTCATCGGGCTTAACCTCTAAGCAGTTTCACGTACTGTTTAACTCTCTATTCAGAGTTCTTTTCAACTTTCCCTCACGGTACTTGTTTACTATCGGTCTCATGGTTATATTTAGTTTTAGATGGAGTTTACCACCCACTTAGTGCTGCACTATCAAGCAACACGACTCTTTGGAAACATCATCTAGTAATCATTAACGTTATACGGGCCTGGCACCCTCTATGGGTAAATGGCCTCATTTAAGAAGGACTTAAATCGTTAATTTCTCATACTAGAATATTGACGCTCCATACACTGCATCTCACATTTGCCATATAGACAAAGTGACTTAGTGCTGAACTGATTTCTTTTCGCTCGCCGCTACTAAGAAAATCCTTGTTAGTTTCTTTTCCTCCCCTAATTAATATGCTTAAATTCAGGGGGTAGTCCCATATGAGTTGAGGTTGTGTATAACTTTTATATGCAATTAATTCTTTATATATAATGATAAAACATTTTATTAAATTCGTTATATTAATAATATCTGTATATAAATGGCATTTGTTTGATTTAACGAATCAACGAAGAACAATAATATTGTCAACGGTTTTCTATTTTCTAATCATTAATAAGAGACAATTCTAGATAAATTTTTATGCTAGACATTTCTCAGTATCATTTGATTGAAAAAGAAAATATTTCTCTTCGTTTTTCACATTCAAATTATTTACTAATGTGAGATAATGTTTTTCATATATTTTTTAATATTATGAATAAAATAATTAAATTATTATTATCCAATAATATACCATATGCTTATAAAATTTCATTATAAAATTTGTATAAGCAACTTAATTAGCATAGTCTTACAACCCTCAACCATATGTAGTCCAAGCAGCACTATAAAATTAATTAAAGTACATAACAGCATGGACTGCGATATGCGTTCAAAATGTCGATGTTCATGTGTCCTGCAGTTCACACGATGACGCACAGTTTGCTGCGTTCTTCATCGACCCATGAGCCGAGTGATCCACCGCTTAGAGTTTTATAAATTGGTTTCTTAATTTTGTCAAATATGTTTTTATTGAAAGAAATTAAAAATACACCATTTTACTGGCATATATCAATTCCTTCAATAAATTTATTTTTATACCTAAAACGAATGCTGCGAAATGTCTTAGTTTTATATAACCAATATATATCAAAGTATTTCTTTTTAAATTGCATTTATTGTAAATAAATATATATATATATATATTAATACTTTTTTAGCGATATAAATTGAAATTTATATAAAACATTAACCTGTATAAAACCAGGTACAACATTGTACATTTTAGGTTGTTGCATTATCCAATGTATGCGCATAACTGAGATGAACAATACATATCGCAACGCGTGTATATTATGGTCCATATACACACAGTATTTTAATTGTGTTTATATACAATAATAATTTAATATTATTATTTTAATAATTCGATTTGCTTGTTCGAATTTTTATTTGTTTGTTTTGGCTGCTTATTATTTCTCTCATATGTATTAAATACAATATATAATTTTAATATTTGCATTATTTCGATTTGCTTGTTCGAAATTTCATTTGATCTATATTAGATCATATACATTTTGGCAATTCATATTTTATTTGTATTACTATAATGTATTTATTATAATATAAACAAATATTTTATTAACGGTAAGGATATACAATAATAATTTAATATTATTATTTTAATAATTCGATTTGCTTGTTCGAATTTTTATTTGTTTGCTTTGGCTGCTTATTATTTCTCTCATATGTATTAAATACAATATATAATTTTAATATTTGCATTATTTCGATTTGCTTGTTCGAAATTTTATTTGATCTATATTAGATCTCATATACATTTTGGCAATTCATATTTTATTTGTATTATTATAATGTATTTATTATAATATAAACAAATATTTTATTAACGGTAAGGATATACAATAATAATTTAATATTATTATTTTAATAATTCGATTTGCTTGTTCGAATTTTTATTTGTTTGCTTTGGCTGCTTATTATTTCTCTCATATGTATTAAATACAATATATAATTTTAATATTTGCATTATTTCGATTTGCTTGTTCGAAATTTTATTTGATCTATATTAGATCTCATATACATTTTGGCGATTCATATTTTATTTGTATTATTATAATGTATTTATTATAATATAAACAAATATTTTATTAACGGTAAGGATATACAATAATAATTTAATATTATTATTTTAATAATTCGATTTGCTTGTTCGAATTTTTATTTGTTTGCTTTGGCTGCTTATTAATTTCTCTCATATGTATTAAATACAATATATAATTTTAATATTTGCATTATTTCGATTTGCTTGTTCGAAATTTCATTTGATCTATAATAGATCTCATATACATTTTGGCAATTCATATTTTATTTGTAATACTATAATGTATTTATTATAATATAAACAAATATTTTATTAACGGTAAGGATATTAAAACATTAATGATCCTTCCGCAGGTTCACCTACGGAAACCTTGTTACGACTTTTACTTCCTCTAAATAATCAAGTTCGGTCAACTTTTGCGAAACAACCGTAACACGCAAGGCGTCACAGTGATCACGTCCGGAGACCTCACTAAATAATTCAATCGGTAGTAGCGACGGGCGGTGTGTACAAAGGGCAGGGACGTAATCAATGCGAGTTAATGACTCACACTTACTGGGAATTCCAAGTTCATGTGAACAGTTTCAGTTCACAATCCCAAGCATGAAAGTGGTTCAGCGGTTTACCCGGACCTCTCGGTCTAGGAAATACACGTTGATACTTTCATTGTAGCGCGCGTGCAGCCCAGGACATCTAAGGGCATCACAGACCTGTTATTGCTCAATCTCATTATTGCTAGACGCAATTTGTCCATTTAAGAAGCTAGTGTCCTTATAATGGGACAAACCAACAGGTACGGCTCCACTTATATAAACACATTCAAACACAATAAACATTTTACTGCCACCATGAATGAAGGCTATATAAGCTTCAACACCATAATCCTGAAGATATCTATTTAATATATTTGAGTCTCGTTCGTTATCGGAATTAACCAGACAAATCACTCCACGAACTAAGAACGGCCATGCACCACCACCCATAGATTCGAGAAAGAGCTATCAATCTGTCTTACACACTTATGTTCGGACCTGGTAAGTTTTCCCGTGTTGAGTCAAATTAAGCCGCAGGCTCCACTCCTGGTGGTGCCCTTCCGTCAATTCCTTTAAGTTTCAGCTTTGCAACCATACTTCCCCCGGAGCCCAAAAGCTTTGGTTTCCCGGGAAGCGACTGAGAGAGCCATAAAAGTAGCTACACCCAATTGCTAGCTGGCATCGTTTATGGTTAGAACTAGGGCGGTATCTGATCGCCTTCGAACCTCTAACTTTCGTTCTTGATTAATGAAAACATCTTTGGCAAATGCTTTCGCTTAAGTTAGTCTTACGACGGTCCAAGAATTTCACCTCTCGCGTCGTAATACTAATGCCCCCAAACTGCTTCTATTAATCATTACCTCTTGATCTGAAAACCAATGAAAGCAGAACAGAGGTCTTATTTCATTATCCCATGCACAGAATATTCAGGCATTTGAAGCCTGCTTTAAGCACTCTAATTTGTTCAAAGTAATTGTACCGGCCCACAATAACACTCGTTTAAGAGCACTAATGCAGGTTTTTAAATAGGAGGAACATATGAAAAAATACAAGTATCTAAGCACATGTAAGAACTCCACCGGTAATACGCTTACATACATAAAGGTATAGTACTAACCACAATTGTAAGTTGTACTACCCGTATGAAGCACAAGTTCAACTACGAACGTTTTAACCGCAACAACTTTAATATACGCTATTGGAGCTGGAATTACCGCGGCTGCTGGCACCAGACTTGCCCTCCAATTGGTCCTTGTTAAAGGATTTAAAGTGTACTCATTCCAATTACAGGGCCTCGGATATGAGTCCTGTATTGTTATTTTTCGTCACTACCTCCCCGAGCTGGGAGTGGGTAATTTACGCGCCTGCTGCCTTCCTTAGATGTGGTAGCCGTTTCTCAGGCTCCCTCTCCGGAATCGAACCCTGATTCCCCGTTACCCGTTGCAACCATGGTAGTCCTAGATACTACCATCAAAAGTTGATAGGGCAGACATTTGAAAGATCTGTCGTCGGTACAAGACCATACGATCTGCATGTTATCTAGAGTTCAACCAATATAACGATCTTGCGATCGCTTGGTTTTAGCCTAATAAAAGCACATGTTCCATAAGGTTCATGTTTTAATTGCATGTATTAGCTCTAGAATTACCACAGTTATCCAAGTAACTGTTAACGATCTAAGGAACCATAACTGATATAATGAGCCTTTTGCGGTTTCACTTTTAATTCGTGTGTACTTAGACATGCATGGCTTAATCTTTGAGACAAGCATATAACTACTGGCAGGATCAACCAGAATAATGTTTTTATTCATATTTCATTCATATTTTTTGAATAGAAATTAGCAATATATATGTTGTTATAGATTTTATTTCTATCGAATACGGCCATTTTTATATAGCATTCGTATACGTTTGTTTTCCAATTTATACTTGTTTCGCCACTAATAATAACAAGTTTTTATTGATGTCAAAAAGAATCATATTCTTTATAAACACAATATTTATTTTTCATATATTTTCTTTATATATGCACATTTCATTCTAAAATATCATTTTTGTTCGACATACATAATATATTGTATCCACACATGTACAATTTTTGTTTAACCAATATAAGATATTGAGTTAATCATTTGTATTTTGACGATAAATTTAAAATTTATCTATATATATCCATATAAGTCTCTGGTAATATATAAAATAGAACCGAGTGTATATATATAATTATTACTACTATATTTATTTCTTAAATAATATATACTTATATATTATTTATATATATACTCTTTATTATATATTATATAATTTCTTAAATAACTCTCTTAATAGCTATTTTTTATTATCAACAATATAAGTTGATATTAATATTGAAAATGTATTCATAATTACATTTTTATATTTCTTTGGTAGACTTTTATGTACTATTATTATTTAATAATACACATATAATATAAATCATGTTAGCCTACCTCCTAAAATTAACGATAAAATTCGGAAACAATTTGTTATTCTATGTACAATAGAAACTTGGCCTTTGTTTCAACGTTATTATCTTTGGGCTTAAAATATTAACCGCGGAGCCAAGTCTCGTATTCAAATAAATGAATAAAGAAACAAATTTGACGGATAATATCTTCTCTACTGACATATGTCAATAGCAGACGGCCGGCCCATTGACCATCCTATAGTAGTTTTTGGACACGCTGTCTCCCATTCGGGTATATTCAATTTACTTTGCCACTCACCCATATAGTGTTCTCTTATATAATAAGACAACGCACTTTTATATTCATTATATGGATATATTGCCTTCCTCATATTTGCCACACCACCTATAGTAGTTTTTGGACACGCTGTCTCCCATTCGGGTATATTCAATTTACTTTGCCACTCACCCATATAGTGTTCTCTTATATAATAAGAAAACGCACTTTTATTTTCATTATATGGATATATTGCCTTCCTCATATTTGCCACACCACCTATAGTAGTTTTTGGACACGCTGTCTCCCATTCGGGTATATTCAATTTACTTTGCCACTCACCCATATAGTGTTCTCTTATATAATAAGAAAACGCACTTTTATTTTCATTATATGGATATATTGCCTTCCTCATATTTGCCACACCACCTATAGTAGTTTTTGGACACGCTGTCTCCCATTCGGGTATATTCAATTCTCTTTGCCACTCACCCTTATAGTATTCTCTTATTTAATAAGAATACTAAAATACTTCTCATATTATAGATGTAATCTATTAACTTCTCAATATCCATACGGTTTATGTATGGTATTGACAAAATCCTATGCATTTGCATAAGATTTATTTTGCCACAATTTATAGTACTAGTGCCGCCCTCACTAGGTATAAATATCTCATTTCGCTAGTAGTGTATGGGCAAATTCTACTAGCTATTCTCATAAATATGTCACTTATATGCCATATCTATACAATTCATGCACTTTTATATGTATATTTGCTATATTATACATTATTATGCCTTATAGGTATTATACCTATAAGCCACATCCATACGATTGCTTAATATAAATATATGTATAATTTTTTATACATATTTTTTTTTATTTATGTATGGTTTTTTATTCATATCCATATACTGTATTCACTTTTATATGGATATGATTGGCGTTTTATATAGTATTGACAAAATCATAAGTTTGACCAATACGAGGAGAGGTCCGCCAACGACCACCTCCCTATAGGTGTTTTTGGACACGCTGTCTCCCATTCGACTGCTTACTATACTAGGGGCTACCCGCTCCGTATGATATTCTCTCATATAACAAGAGAATGCAAGAAATATTCGTATTTTATGAATATAATCCATTTATTTTTCAATATCCATACGTTTTACTTAGTTTTTTGTACGGTATTGACAAAATCCTATGCATTTGCATAAGATTTATTTTGCCACAATTTATAGTACTAGTGCCGCCCTCACTAGGTATAAATATCTCATTTCGCTAGTAGTGTATGGGCAAATTCTACTAGCTATTCTCATAAATATGTCACTTATATGCCATATCTATACAATTCATGCACTTTTATATGTATATTTGCTATATTATACATTATTATGCCTTATAGGTATTATACCTATAAGCCACATCCATACGATTGCTTAATATAAATATATGTATAATTTTTTATACATATTTTTTTTTTATTTATGTATGGTTTTTTATTCATATCCATATACTGTATTCACTTTTATATGGATATGATTGGCGTTTTATATAGTATTGACAAAATCATAAGTTTGACCAATACGAGGAGAGGTCCGCCAACGACCACCTCCCTATAGGTGTTTTTGGACACGCTGTCTCCCATTCGACTGCTTACTATACTAGGGGCTACCCGCTCCGTATGATATTCTCTCATATAACAAGAGAATGCAAGAAATATTCGTATTTTATGAATATAATCCATTTATTTTTCAATATCCATACGTTTTACTTAGTTTTTTGTACGGTATTGACAAAATCCTATGCATTTGCATAAGATTTATTTTGCCACAATTTATAGTACTAGTGCCGCCCTCACTAGGTATAAATATCTCATTTCGCTAGTAGTGTATGGGCAAATTCTACTAGCTATTCTCATAAATGCCTTCTTTATGCCATATCTATACAATTTATGCACTTTTATATGTATATTTGCTAATATTATACATTATTATGCCTTATAGGTATTATACCTATAAGCCATATACATACGATTTCATTTTTTTATTTATATATGGTTTTGTATTTATAACCATATACCGTATTTACTTTTATAAGGATATGATTGGCGTTTTATATAGTATTGACAAAATTATAAGTTTGACAAACACTTTTTTAAGTCTTTTAGTTAAAATTGTCATTTTTAATTGACTATCTAAACACTAGATATATTTGCACATGGAGCAAAGAGTATAAAAATTGGTCGCGTCACTAATAATATCGCGATACATTTTTACTACCATCAAAATACCACATACGTTTATATGTCCTCTTTATTTAATTTGGTTTCTAAACCTCAGGAATAGTTTTAATTATATGTGCGCTCTAAGTTGAATGAATTTCTTGAATCTCTTTACTTGAATTTCTAAGACTTAAAAATATTTATAAATAGATGTCCTATTGCATAATATTTTTTTATCGCTTCACTTATAAAATAACGATCCTGCCTTTCTACCTTTGAATAAACATTCATATAAACATGGAGAAAAAAACGTTCGCGTCACTAACAGTATGTGACGATAAAATTTTGCTAACATTAAAAGGAACATATTTTTATATGTCAACTCTTAGTTGAATTGGTCTATTGCTTAAGATTCTAGACCTTAGGAATATTTTTATATTATATGTTTGCCAATCTTCGCGTCACTAAAAAGATGACGATTCATATTGTTATTATTAGATGGTCGAGTTGTACTTATATTGATATGTTAATCAAATTGGTCTCTTACTTGAAAATCTAGACCTTAGGAATATTTTTATATTATATGTTTGCCAATCTTCGCGTCACTAATAAGATGACGATTCATATTATTATTAGATGGTCGAGTTGTACTTATATTGATATGTTAATCAAATTGGTCTCTTACTTGAAAATCTAGACCTTAGGAATATTTTTATATTATATGTTTGCCAATCTTCGCGTCACTAATAAGATGACGATTCATATTATTATTAGATGGTCGAGTTGTACTTATATTGATATGTTAATCAAATTGGTCTCTTACTTGAAAATCTAGACCTTAGGAATATTTTTATATTATATGTTTGCCAATCTTCGCGTCACTAATAAGATGACGATTCATATTGTTATTATTAGATGGTCGAGTTGTACTTATATTGATATGTTAATCAAATTGGTCTCTTACTTGAAAATCTAGACCTTAGGAATATTTTTATATTATATGTTTGCCAATCTTCGCGTCACTAATAAGATGACGATTCATATTGTTATTATTAGATGGTCGAGTTGTACTTATATTGATATGTTAATCAAATTGGTCTCTTACTTGAAAATCTAGACCTTAGGAATATTTTTATATTATATGTTTGCCAATCTTCGCGTCACTAATAAGATGACGATTCATATTGTTATTATTAGATGGTCGAGTTGTACTTATATTGATATGTTAATCAAATTGGTCTCTTACTTGAAAATCTAGACCTTAGGAATGTAATATATAAAGGATTAAAAATTCGCCACAAAGCCAAGCAAACAATCAATGCATACAAATAGATTGTTGGTTGAACTTTATATAAGAAGTTCAACACAACAAATAAATTATGCAATTTTATTATCGAATCATCAAGCAAAGGATAAGCTTCAGTGGATCGCAGTATGGCAGCTGCTCAACCACTTACAACACCTTGCCTGTTACAAAAGTCGTTTACAATTGATTCTAGGCTTTGTCATTGTATTAAATAATGCTTTTATATGTAACTAGCGCGGCATCAGGTGATCAAAGATCCTCCCAATTTACTATGTTACAAATTACATTGGCATCACATCCATTGTCGTTTAAAAAGTAAATTATAAACTTTAAATGGTTTAGAAGCCATACAATGCAAATTGCCCCTTATTTATCATTGCAGTCCAGCACGGATACGACCTTAGAGGCGTTCAGGCATAATCCAACGGACGTAGCGTCATACCACTGTTCGCTCGAACAAGTATTGTGCCATTGGTCCGTACCTGCGGTTCCTCTCGTACTACGCAGGAATGCTGTCGCAACAACGTTTTGTCATTAGTAGGGTAAAACTAACCTGTCTCACGACGGTCTAAACCCAGCTCACGTTCCCTTGCATGGGTGAACAATCCAACGCTTGGTGAATTTTGCTTCACAATGATAGGAAGAGCCGACATCGAAGGATCAAAAAGCGACGTCGCTATGAACGCTTGGCCGCCACAAGCCAGTTATCCCTATGGTAACTTTTCTGACACCTCTTGTTAAAAACTCTTTAAACCAAAAGGATCGATAGGCCGAGCTTTTGCTGTCCCTGTGTGTACTGAACACCGAGATCAAGTCAGCATTTGCCCTTTTGCTCTATGTGTGGTTTCTGTCCGCACTGAGCTGGCCTTGGGACACCTCCGTTATTATTTGAGAGATGTACCGCCCCAGTCAAACTCCCTACCTGGCAATGTCCTTGAATTGGATCATACCTGAGTAATTGGAGTTATACCAAATTTTCAAATCAAAAATACATAAATGCACCGTTTTATTAAAGAATTTGTTTGCGATTATATAACAAACTCGTGATACTTTGATCAAGAAGCTTGCATCAAAACCCAATACCATAAGATATAATAAATATATCCGTATAATGGCTAGGAAATGATACACGTTCCATTTAATCAAGTAAGTAAGGAAACAATAAGAGTAGTGGTATTTCATTGGCGATACCAAACCGAGGTCTAATATCTCCCACTTATTCTACACCTCTTATGTCTCCTTACACTGCCAGATTAGAGTCAAGCTCAAAAGGGTCTTCTTTCCCCGCTAATTATTCCAAGCCCGTTCCCTTGGCTGTGGTTTCGCTAGATAGTAGATAGGGACAGGTGTGTCTCGGATCCCTCCGAACTTATTTAACGTGACGTGTTCCGCACTGAAGGGATTACAGCCACGGCATTCTAATATACCCACAAGGGAGTATATAATGCAAGGGTCTGGGTTAAGCGCCAAACCAACGCCCTGGACTAGAAGCTATAGCTATGTACATAGCAACCACCCCAGTAGCAATTTAAGTACTTGCTTGTCGGGCAAGCACTCCCCCTTGCATAGGGGCGAGATCTATCTAAAATCTCTACTGTTCTTTGGGTCGCAGCACCCGAGTTGTATTAACGCAACATCCACGTCGAGCCCGGGGACTCTACCCGCGATATAGGTGTCAACCACAGCCACCACGAAACTCCCACTAGGGGGCCGACCTCAATGAGTAGCCTTGGAGAACCACTCAACCCGTGGCACCGAAATTTCAGGCTCGGTGGGCCTCACCCCTTCAGCTCCGACAAGCTCGGATGGGGCAACCATGTCATATTAGTCGCCTCCTACGACAAGCAATGACAAGCTGTGGCAGTATTCTTCGCCGTTGCCACACGGCAAGGGGGTTTTGGGACTATTGTCCCGGCGCCTGCGGTTCATCCCTCGTCGCTTCCATCCTACGCCTCGAGAAGGCAGCATCAGCAAAAGCTCCTAGGAGACGCATCCGTTCTGGGGTCTCGACTACTCCTGCGACGTTCCATCGTTCTTGGACTCGAACAATGCCAAGGGCATCCAAGTCACGCAAATCGCTATAGAGGCGGCACTCACATAGTACGTGAAGCCAGTCCTCACTCTCCTCTCCACATGAGCATGCGGTTGTGGTGCTGAGGGTTCTACCATGGAGGAAAGCGTTGAACGACCCGTGTCCTGTCAGCAAGAATCCGGCTCTTAAGGTGAAGACAAAGTCCTTCCTCTTGTAGACGAACGCTGCCTCTGGGAAAAACTGGCGAGTCACAAAACCGTGAGCCGCTTGGTCCCATCTGAGTTGCCACTCATTTAGCAGACATTCGTCTAGCAGAGCCATCTTGGATTTCCAGTCCAACACAGACAAGTCCTGTCCATAGAGCCAGTCGCTCTCGTCCAGGGGAACGTGCTTTCTGAGCTTAAACTTCACTGCCATCCTGTGAGCATCTAAATCCATTGGAGGAGCACCAGCAAGCACCTGCAGTGCCACCGTGGACACTGTGCGGCATACCGGTAGGCATCCTAATAGGATGGTCCTCTGGCACGAGGTGAGGAGTCTTAAGGACTTGCCCTTGCTCGCCGCCTTGTACCAGACCGAGGCACCGAAGAGTGCACAGGGGACCATGAGTCCGCTGTATATCGTCCTCTTAGCACGGGAGCTGAGCCCCCAATCGACTCGGAGCACCCGTGCTAGCCCTCCGGCAACTCCAGCCAGCCGATCTCTGAGAGCAGAGATATGCGGGAGAAAGCTCATCCGCTCGCCGACTAAGATGCCAAGGTACCGGCATTTGGTGACGTATGGCAGGCTTGCTCCAGCAAACCGTACCGTCGGTCTCCTAGTGTCTGAAAGATTCCCTTTCAGCAACATGATTGCCGTCTTGCTGGTTGACACACTCACTCCAACCTCAGCTCCCCAGGCTCCCACGATGTCCATCAACTGCTCACCCTTTCGCTCCAGATCGGCACGGGAATTCCCATCGACGAAAAGTAGCAAGTCATCTGCAAACGCGCTCAGAGCACAATGTGGCTCCAGGCGCTGAAGCAGCACATCCATCAGTAGGTTCCAAATAAATGGACCACTGACGGACCCTTGCGGGCAGCCCCGTGTAACCGACACTGTGGCCGCTTCGTAACTGCTGATGATACTGGCACTTCGACCGGAGAAATAACTTTTCCACAAGTCTATCTCTCGACAGCCGACGTCGATAAGCCGATCCAGCACCGCGTTCCACTCAACATTGTCGAAGGCACCCTTGAAATCAACAAAGATTCCCAGCACCCTCCTCTCGCGGCTGGTGGAAACGGTGTTTTTAGCGTGCATCCACGCATCCTCAACGCAGCGTCCAGGCCGAAATCCAAATTGCCATCTGCAGCCATCCGGTAGCACATCCTTCAGTCGATTCACCATGATCCCTTCCAGCACCTTTCCGAACACTGGCAAAAGGCATATGCCACGATAAGAGGCAGGATCGCTCCTGTCCTTATCTGGCCCCTTTACCAGCGGTATCACTCTCGGGTGTTTCCACTCGGCAGGAAAATATCCTTCCGAGAGGCATCGAGAGTACAACTTCGTCAGGTGCTGAGGGATAGCACGCCATACCTCCTTGACGATCCCACCCGTGATGCCGTCCATTCCCGGCGATCGCCGGCTTCTCAGCTTCGCGACGCTGGTTGCCACCTCGAAGGCTTCGAGGGTCGGTGGAGCAGCAGGAGTTATACCCTCACGCACTGTGGATTCCGCAACAGGGAAGAAGTTGCGGAGGAGTATATCTGCGCAGTCGTGCCATGTCGTAAGTAGCGCGCCGTTCGACCTAAGACATCCAAGATCGGTTGTCTTTTTCCGGCCTCGGCATATTCGGTAGGCGTGCCCCCATGGATCATCCTTGTGCCGTCCCACGAAGTCCCGCCAGTTTTGTTCCTTTGTCATCAGGATAAGCTTCTTATACTGGCCTGAGGCAAGCCTTAATCCAGCGGCAAGTCGCTCAACATCGCCGGTGCCACTCCGACGAGCTGCCTGCAGCCTGCGCCTCAGTCTCCTGACCTCTTGGCGCTTGGTACTCAGTTCAGGATTCCACCATATTACGTTTCCCCTTGCTGCAGGTATCCTGCGCCCTATTACCCTGTCGCACACTTCGTGTACGATGGAGCGAAGGGCTGACACATGATCATCCAACGGCGATTCCTCCAGTTCCTCGAGACATTCAGCTACATCCCTTAGTTCTACTCTGAATCTTCGCCAACTTGCATTGGAGAGCCTCCATTGCGGTACCGGAGCTAGGCTCTCAACAGTACTGCTTGGATCTGGAGTAACCTCAACAGTGATGATGTTGTGGTCACTCAGCTCCCAGAAGTCAACTCTCCATTCGTATGTTGCCCACACACGCGCTGCTTCGTTGGTGAAGGTCACGTCGATATCACTTCTGGAGCGGTGATTATCGAACGTGAACACCTGGCTGGCCGTATTAAGCACACAGACACCGCTTGCGATGATCCACTCGTCCATGTGCTGTCCCCGTTCGCGATTCAGACGGTCTCCAGAGTTAGCTGGAGTTTTGCTGAACCACATCGGGGAAACCGCATTCGCATCAAGTCCGAGGATTGTCGGTGTCCTGCTGGCTAGCAGCAGAACCGTATCCAGGTAGTCAGTGTAGGGCTGCAGGGCAGCTGAGTACTGGCAGTATACGGAGGACAGAAAAATGGTGCCGTATTTTCCTGTGACACTCACGCACACTCCATAATCCGTCGTCAATGTCTCGATGGGCATGCAGATGGCAGACGGGTCGTCCACGATGATGGCAGCTTTCTTCCTTTTGTCAGCGAAGATTCTCATGCCTCCAGGGAGTCCAGTGAGACGCTTGCCTGCGTCCACATAGGGCTCCTGAATGAGTGCGAACAGGTGGCCAGCATCTCTCATCCGCTTTGCAAGCTCGATGACAGCGCAACGGCCTCGACCACAATTCGCTTGGATGAAGCTGAACATGTTAATGTCTAGCTTGCACCCTGGCTAGCACAGCGCTATATATCGGGCATCCACCCGAGAGCATATAGTGCCCCGAGGGTAGCCCTTTATGGCGGCAGTTACGGCAGTCCACCGCATTTTTGCACTTCGCCGCGACGTGGTCGTTCTGTCCGCACTGGCGGCAGACCTGGTTTTCTCTAGCGTACCGACACTCGCTGACTTTGTGGTCAAAACCAAGGCATCGGTGGCACGCATAGGTGCGCACTTGAGAGCGGCAGCGGTAAGAGAACCACTTGATATACACCCTCCCGCTTTCGAGAACGGCCAACGCCTGATCATCTACTTCCAGCGTCACGTTTATAGTGGCGCTGTTAGCTGCTGACCAGGGCTTGGTCGCCAGGACTACCGCCTTCTGGAACTCCTTCAGCGACATCTCCTCGAAGTTTTTCTCTTTTAACTCCATCATGAACTCATCCGGCGTCACAGTGGTGTCCACATCCTGTACCGTCACCCTGGGTTTTGCGGCAGTGTTTTTGGACACCTTAAGGCCCACCTCAGCGAATTTTGCGGAGGCAACGATTTTCGACATCTCCGCCTGCGATGGCGTGCGAATAATCGCGCCGCCCCGCTTCAACTCTCGCACCTCATGCACTCTGACGCCCAAAGCAGGCGCTACCTCTTTGCGGACCTTGTCCGCAATTTGCCTCCCTGATAAGGCCGGATCATCACATGCAACGACTGCCGACCAGGTCTCCCGGATTTTCCGCGGTGCGGCTACAGGGGCATAGGGGGCGACAGGGGCAGCAGGTGAGGCGATAAGGTGCGCGCCTCTAGCAGCGGCGGCTGCGTATGAGACGGCCGAGGCAACCGGTGTCTGCTTCTTAAGGCGGTCCTCAAGCACTCCAATCCGTATAAGGAGGGCTGCAACAACCTCCTCGTAGCGGTTGGCTACGGACTGTACCTTCACATTTGTGGCCGGGTTGGCATAGGAGACCATGAACATCCTACCGATCTCCGATCGGATGTCCCCCATCTCGGCAGCGACGGCACCATTACCTCTCCACTCCCTATCCGAGAAGGATTTTAGAGGACTGGCTGGTGCAACGAAGGTCTTCTCGTGTTCAGCATAGGATGCAGCAGCGGCGGGGGCTGCGGGAGCGGCAGGGGCTGCGGCAAGGGCAGCGACAGGGGCAGCGGCAGCGGCAGCAGCAGGGGCAGCGGCAGCGGCAGCGGCAGCGGCAGGGGCTGTCGCAGTGTCAGCGGCAGTTGCATCCAGTGCCATCAACTTGCGTAGATAGGGACAGTAGGAATCTCGTTAATCCATTCATGCGCGTCACTAATTAGATGACGAGGCATTTGGCTACCTTAAGAGAGTCATAGTTACTCCCGCCGTTGACCCGCGCTTACTTGAATTTCTTCACTTTGACATTCAGAGCACTGGGCAGAAATCACATTGTGTCAACACCCGCTAGGGCCATCACAATGCTTTGTTTTAATTAGACAGTCGGATTCCCCAAGTCCGTGCCAGTTCTGAATTGATTGTTAATTGATAATCGTTATAATTAATAAGAACTAATTGGTTTAACCCAATTAGTATTCTTAAAAATTTTAGCAAGAAAGTTCCACAATTGGCTACGTAACTAAACTATCCGGGGAACAAGTAACTAACATAAATGCTAGAAACTCTATTTACCCAGAACGAGCACATAAACCATGTTATTGTTTCCCAATCAAGCCCGACTATCTCAATCTTCAGAGCCAATCCTTATCCCGAAGTTACGGATCTAATTTGCCGACTTCCCTTACCTACATTATTCTATCGACTAGAGACTCTTCACCTTGGAGACCAGCTGCGGATATTGGTACGGCCTGTTGAGAAGTTTGCGTGTCCCCACCATAAATTTTCAAGGTCCGAGGAGAAAATATCGACACAACAGTATATGTCATGCTCTTCTAGCCCATCTACCATATCTCTCTGCGAAAGACTTCCATGGTAGTACGGCTATAAAACAGAAAAGAAAACTCTTCCGATATCTCTCGACGGCTTCTTTATGGTCGTTCCTGTTGCCAGGATGAGCACGAGGCCCATATTTAATAACAAACGGATACTCAACAGGTTACGGAATTGGAACCGTATTCCCTTTCGTTCAAAATTATTCAAGTATATTAATTTAGCTAGATTTTATATAATATATATATTTGTTTGGCATTTGTATTTTACTTGAAAATTTTCGGCTTTCGCCTTGAACTTAGGACCGACTAACTCGTGATCAACCACTGTTCACACGAAACCCTTCTCCACTTCAGTCCTCCAAGGTCTCATTCGATTATTTGCTACTACCACCAAGATCTGTACCAATGGCAGCTCCATGCAGGCTTACGCCAAACACTTCTACGCATACCATTGTACCTTCCTACTCACTAAAGTTTCAAAATTTATATTACAAGTAATATAAATCATCTACTTTAGCGGTAATGTATAGGTATACAACTTAAGCGCCATCCATTTTAAGGGCTAGTTGCTTCGGCAGGTGAGTTGTTACACACTCCTTAGCGGATTTCGACTTCCATGATCACCGTCCTGCTGTTTTAAGCAACCAACGCCTTTCATGGTATCTGCATGAGTTGTTAATTTGGGCACCGTAACATTACGTTTGGTTCATCCCACAGCGCCAGTTCTGCTTACCAAAAGTGGCCCACTGGGCACATTATATCATAACCTTGAACTTCATATCAAGAAAGTTAAGGTTCTTACCCATTTAAAGTTTGAGAATAGGTTAAGATCGTTTCGACCCTAAGGCCTCTAATCATTCGCTTTACCAGATAAGATTATTTTATATAATATTAAAATGCACCAGCTATCCTGAGGGAAACTTCGGAAGGAACCAGCTACTAGATGGTTCGATTGGTCTTTCGCCCCTATACTCAATTCTGACAATCGATTTGCACGTCAGAACTGTTTCGGTCTTCCATCAGGGTTTCCCCTGACTTCAACCTGATCAAGTATAGTTCACCATCTTTCGGGTCACAGCATATATGCTCAAGGTACGTTCCAGTTAGAGGCATAAATAATATAAATATCATTATACATAACTATATAGAACGCCCCGGGATTGTGTTAATTAGCTATAAATAGTTAAAAAACTAATCCCATTATTAGTCAAGTTAATTACGCTATTAGGTTTATATCCCAATAACTTGCACATATGTTAGACTCCTTGGTCCGTGTTTCAAGACGGGTCCCGAAGGTATCCTGAATCTTTCGCATTGTTAATCCTACAAGTGCATATAATAAACACAAAAATCAATGATAATTATGCCATTATATAATTCCGAAAAATTAACGCACTGTATTCATATAAATCTATCAGCACTTTATCAAATTAATAACATTTATTCTGTGTTAAAATGCAAGCAAATTAATTTGAATAAACTATAAGTTATATTTTATGATAAATTTGGTATGCTAATAGATTACAATGTCCTTATATGGAAAAAATGCACACTATTATCATAATATTGTTTAAATATTACAATTCTAATGATGAATTTTCCATAACGGATATTCAGGTTCATCGGGCTTAACCTCTAAGCAGTTTCACGTACTGTTTAACTCTCTATTCAGAGTTCTTTTCAACTTTCCCTCACGGTACTTGTTTACTATCGGTCTCATGGTTATATTTAGTTTTAGATGGAGTTTACCACCCACTTAGTGCTGCACTATCAAGCAACACGACTCTTTGGAAACATCATCTAGTAATCATTAACGTTATACGGGCCTGGCACCCTCTATGGGTAAATGGCCTCATTTAAGAAGGACTTAAATCGTTAATTTCTCATACTAGAATATTGACGCTCCATACACTGCATCTCACATTTGCCATATAGACAAAGTGACTTAGTGCTGAACTGATTTCTTTTCGCTCGCCGCTACTAAGAAAATCCTTGTTAGTTTCTTTTCCTCCCCTAATTAATATGCTTAAATTCAGGGGGTAGTCCCATATGAGTTGAGGTTGTGTATAACTTTTATATGCAATTAATTCTTTATATATAATGATAAAACATTTTATTAAATTCGTTATATTAATAATATCTGTATATAAATGGCATTTGTTTGATTTAACGAATCAACGAAGAACAATAATATTGTCAACGGTTTTCTATTTTCTAATCATTAATAAGAGACAATTCTAGATAAATTTTTATGCTAGACATTTCTCAGTATCATTTGATTGAAAAAGAAAATATTTCTCTTCGTTTTTCACATTCAAATTATTTACTAATGTGAGATAATGTTTTTCATATATTTTTTAATATTATGAATAAAATAATTAAATTATTATTATCCAATAATATACCATATGCTTATAAAATTTCATTATAAAATTTGTATAAGCAACTTAATTAGCATAGTCTTACAACCCTCAACCATATGTAGTCCAAGCAGCACTATAAAATTAATTAAAGTACATAACAGCATGGACTGCGATATGCGTTCAAAATGTCGATGTTCATGTGTCCTGCAGTTCACACGATGACGCACAGTTTGCTGCGTTCTTCATCGACCCATGAGCCGAGTGATCCACCGCTTAGAGTTTTATAAATTGGTTTCTTAATTTTGTCAAATATGTTTTTATTGAAAGAAATTAAAAATACACCATTTTACTGGCATATATCAATTCCTTCAATAAATTTATTTTTATACCTAAAACGAATGCTGCGAAATGTCTTAGTTTTATATAACCAATATATATCAAAGTATTTCTTTTTAAATTGCATTTATTGTAAATAAATATATATATATATATATATTAATACTTTTTTAGCGATATAAATTGAAATTTATATAAAACATTAACCTGTATAAAACCAGGTACAACATTGTACATTTTAGGTTGTTGCATTATCCAATGTATGCGCATAACTGAGATGAACAATACATATCGCAACGCGTGTATATTATGGTCCATATACACACAGTATTTTAATTGTGTTTATATACAATAATAATTTAATATTATTATTTTAATAATTCGATTTGCTTGTTCGAATTTTTATTTGTTTGTTTTGGCTGCTTATTATTTCTCTCATATGTATTAAATACAATATATAATTTTAATATTTGCATTATTTCGATTTGCTTGTTCGAAATTTCATTTGATCTATATTAGATCATATACATTTTGGCAATTCATATTTTATTTGTATTACTATAATGTATTTATTATAATATAAACAAATATTTTATTAACGGTAAGGATATACAATAATAATTTAATATTATTATTTTAATAATTCGATTTGCTTGTTCGAATTTTTATTTGTTTGCTTTGGCTGCTTATTATTTCTCTCATATGTATTAAATACAATATATAATTTTAATATTTGCATTATTTCGATTTGCTTGTTCGAAATTTTATTTGATCTATATTAGATCTCATATACATTTTGGCAATTCATATTTTATTTGTATTATTATAATGTATTTATTATAATATAAACAAATATTTTATTAACGGTAAGGATATACAATAATAATTTAATATTATTATTTTAATAATTCGATTTGCTTGTTCGAATTTTTATTTGTTTGCTTTGGCTGCTTATTATTTCTCTCATATGTATTAAATACAATATATAATTTTAATATTTGCATTATTTCGATTTGCTTGTTCGAAATTTTATTTGATCTATATTAGATCTCATATACATTTTGGCGATTCATATTTTATTTGTATTATTATAATGTATTTATTATAATATAAACAAATATTTTATTAACGGTAAGGATATACAATAATAATTTAATATTATTATTTTAATAATTCGATTTGCTTGTTCGAATTTTTATTTGTTTGCTTTGGCTGCTTATTAATTTCTCTCATATGTATTAAATACAATATATAATTTTAATATTTGCATTATTTCGATTTGCTTGTTCGAAATTTCATTTGATCTATAATAGATCTCATATACATTTTGGCAATTCATATTTTATTTGTAATACTATAATGTATTTATTATAATATAAACAAATATTTTATTAACGGTAAGGATATTAAAACATTAATGATCCTTCCGCAGGTTCACCTACGGAAACCTTGTTACGACTTTTACTTCCTCTAAATAATCAAGTTCGGTCAACTTTTGCGAAACAACCGTAACACGCAAGGCGTCACAGTGATCACGTCCGGAGACCTCACTAAATAATTCAATCGGTAGTAGCGACGGGCGGTGTGTACAAAGGGCAGGGACGTAATCAATGCGAGTTAATGACTCACACTTACTGGGAATTCCAAGTTCATGTGAACAGTTTCAGTTCACAATCCCAAGCATGAAAGTGGTTCAGCGGTTTACCCGGACCTCTCGGTCTAGGAAATACACGTTGATACTTTCATTGTAGCGCGCGTGCAGCCCAGGACATCTAAGGGCATCACAGACCTGTTATTGCTCAATCTCATTATTGCTAGACGCAATTTGTCCATTTAAGAAGCTAGTGTCCTTATAATGGGACAAACCAACAGGTACGGCTCCACTTATATAAACACATTCAAACACAATAAACATTTTACTGCCACCATGAATGAAGGCTATATAAGCTTCAACACCATAATCCTGAAGATATCTATTTAATATATTTGAGTCTCGTTCGTTATCGGAATTAACCAGACAAATCACTCCACGAACTAAGAACGGCCATGCACCACCACCCATAGATTCGAGAAAGAGCTATCAATCTGTCTTACACACTTATGTTCGGACCTGGTAAGTTTTCCCGTGTTGAGTCAAATTAAGCCGCAGGCTCCACTCCTGGTGGTGCCCTTCCGTCAATTCCTTTAAGTTTCAGCTTTGCAACCATACTTCCCCCGGAGCCCAAAAGCTTTGGTTTCCCGGGAAGCGACTGAGAGAGCCATAAAAGTAGCTACACCCAATTGCTAGCTGGCATCGTTTATGGTTAGAACTAGGGCGGTATCTGATCGCCTTCGAACCTCTAACTTTCGTTCTTGATTAATGAAAACATCTTTGGCAAATGCTTTCGCTTAAGTTAGTCTTACGACGGTCCAAGAATTTCACCTCTCGCGTCGTAATACTAATGCCCCCAAACTGCTTCTATTAATCATTACCTCTTGATCTGAAAACCAATGAAAGCAGAACAGAGGTCTTATTTCATTATCCCATGCACAGAATATTCAGGCATTTGAAGCCTGCTTTAAGCACTCTAATTTGTTCAAAGTAATTGTACCGGCCCACAATAACACTCGTTTAAGAGCACTAATGCAGGTTTTTAAATAGGAGGAACATATGAAAAAATACAAGTATCTAAGCACATGTAAGAACTCCACCGGTAATACGCTTACATACATAAAGGTATAGTACTAACCACAATTGTAAGTTGTACTACCCGTATGAAGCACAAGTTCAACTACGAACGTTTTAACCGCAACAACTTTAATATACGCTATTGGAGCTGGAATTACCGCGGCTGCTGGCACCAGACTTGCCCTCCAATTGGTCCTTGTTAAAGGATTTAAAGTGTACTCATTCCAATTACAGGGCCTCGGATATGAGTCCTGTATTGTTATTTTTCGTCACTACCTCCCCGAGCTGGGAGTGGGTAATTTACGCGCCTGCTGCCTTCCTTAGATGTGGTAGCCGTTTCTCAGGCTCCCTCTCCGGAATCGAACCCTGATTCCCCGTTACCCGTTGCAACCATGGTAGTCCTAGATACTACCATCAAAAGTTGATAGGGCAGACATTTGAAAGATCTGTCGTCGGTACAAGACCATACGATCTGCATGTTATCTAGAGTTCAACCAATATAACGATCTTGCGATCGCTTGGTTTTAGCCTAATAAAAGCACATGTTCCATAAGGTTCATGTTTTAATTGCATGTATTAGCTCTAGAATTACCACAGTTATCCAAGTAACTGTTAACGATCTAAGGAACCATAACTGATATAATGAGCCTTTTGCGGTTTCACTTTTAATTCGTGTGTACTTAGACATGCATGGCTTAATCTTTGAGACAAGCATATAACTACTGGCAGGATCAACCAGAATAATGTTTTTATTCATATTTCATTCATATTTTTTGAATAGAAATTAGCAATATATATGTTGTTATAGATTTTATTTCTATCGAATACGGCCATTTTTATATAGCATTCGTATACGTTTGTTTTCCAATTTATACTTGTTTCGCCACTAATAATAACAAGTTTTTATTGATGTCAAAAAGAATCATATTCTTTATAAACACAATATTTATTTTTCATATATTTTCTTTATATATGCACATTTCATTCTAAAATATCATTTTTGTTCGACATACATAATATATTGTATCCACACATGTACAATTTTTGTTTAACCAATATAAGATATTGAGTTAATCATTTGTATTTTGACGATAAATTTAAAATTTATCTATATATATCCATATAAGTCTCTGGTAATATATAAAATAGAACCGAGTGTATATATATAATTATTACTACTATATTTATTTCTTAAATAATATATACTTATATATTATTTATATATATACTCTTTATTATATATTATATAATTTCTTAAATAACTCTCTTAATAGCTATTTTTTATTATCAACAATATAAGTTGATATTAATATTGAAAATGTATTCATAATTACATTTTTATATTTCTTTGGTAGACTTTTATGTACTATTATTATTTAATAATACACATATAATATAAATCATGTTAGCCTACCTCCTAAAATTAACGATAAAATTCGGAAACAATTTGTTATTCTATGTACAATAGAAACTTGGCCTTTGTTTCAACGTTATTATCTTTGGGCTTAAAATATTAACCGCGGAGCCAAGTCTCGTATTCAAATAAATGAATAAAGAAACAAATTTGACGGATAATATCTTCTCTACTGACATATGTCAATAGCAGACGGCCGGCCCATTGACCATCCTATAGTAGTTTTTGGACACGCTGTCTCCCATTCGGGTATATTCAATTTACTTTGCCACTCACCCATATAGTGTTCTCTTATATAATAAGACAACGCACTTTTATATTCATTATATGGATATATTGCCTTCCTCATATTTGCCACACCACCTATAGTAGTTTTTGGACACGCTGTCTCCCATTCGGGTATATTCAATTTACTTTGCCACTCACCCATATAGTGTTCTCTTATATAATAAGAAAACGCACTTTTATTTTCATTATATGGATATATTGCCTTCCTCATATTTGCCACACCACCTATAGTAGTTTTTGGACACGCTGTCTCCCATTCGGGTATATTCAATTTACTTTGCCACTCACCCATATAGTGTTCTCTTATATAATAAGAAAACGCACTTTTATTTTCATTATATGGATATATTGCCTTCCTCATATTTGCCACACCACCTATAGTAGTTTTTGGACACGCTGTCTCCCATTCGGGTATATTCAATTCTCTTTGCCACTCACCCTTATAGTATTCTCTTATTTAATAAGAATACTAAAATACTTCTCATATTATAGATGTAATCTATTAACTTCTCAATATCCATACGGTTTATGTATGGTATTGACAAAATCCTATGCATTTGCATAAGATTTATTTTGCCACAATTTATAGTACTAGTGCCGCCCTCACTAGGTATAAATATCTCATTTCGCTAGTAGTGTATGGGCAAATTCTACTAGCTATTCTCATAAATATGTCACTTATATGCCATATCTATACAATTCATGCACTTTTATATGTATATTTGCTATATTATACATTATTATGCCTTATAGGTATTATACCTATAAGCCACATCCATACGATTGCTTAATATAAATATATGTATAATTTTTTATACATATTTTTTTTTTATTTATGTATGGTTTTTTATTCATATCCATATACTGTATTCACTTTTATATGGATATGATTGGCGTTTTATATAGTATTGACAAAATCATAAGTTTGACCAATACGAGGAGAGGTCCGCCAACGACCACCTCCCTATAGGTGTTTTTGGACACGCTGTCTCCCATTCGACTGCTTACTATACTAGGGGCTACCCGCTCCGTATGATATTCTCTCATATAACAAGAGAATGCAAGAAATATTCGTATTTTATGAATATAATCCATTTATTTTTCAATATCCATACGTTTTACTTAGTTTTTTGTACGGTATTGACAAAATCCTATGCATTTGCATAAGATTTATTTTGCCACAATTTATAGTACTAGTGCCGCCCTCACTAGGTATAAATATCTCATTTCGCTAGTAGTGTATGGGCAAATTCTACTAGCTATTCTCATAAATATGTCACTTATATGCCATATCTATACAATTCATGCACTTTTATATGTATATTTGCTATATTATACATTATTATGCCTTATAGGTATTATACCTATAAGCCACATCCATACGATTGCTTAATATAAATATATGTATAATTTTTTATACATATTTTTTTTTTATTTTTGTATGGTTTTTTATTCATATCCATATACTGTATTCAATTTTATATGGATATGATTGGCGTTTTATATAGTATTGACAAAATCATAAGTTTGACCAATACGAGGAGAGGTCCGCCAACGACCACCTCCCTATAGGTGTTTTTGGACACGCTGTCTCCCATTCGACTGCTTACTATACTAGGGGCTACCCGCTCCGTATGATATTCTCTCATATAACAAGAGAATGCAAGAAATATTCGTATTTTATGAATATAATCCATTTATTTTTCAATATCCATACGTTTTACTTAGTTTTTTGTACGGTATTGACAAAATCCTATGCATTTGCATAAGATTTATTTTGCCACAATTTATAGTACTAGTGCCGCCCTCACTAGGTATAAATATCTCATTTCGCTAGTAGTGTATGGGCAAATTCTACTAGCTATTCTCATAAATATGTCACTTATATGCCATATCTATACAATTCATGCACTTTTATATGTATATTTGCTATATTATACATTATTATGCCTTATAGGTATTATACCTATAAGCCACATCCATACGATTGCTTAATATAAATATATGTATAATTTTTTATACATATTTTTTTTTATTTATGTATGGTTTTTTATTCATATCCATATACTGTATTCACTTTTATATGGATATGATTGGCGTTTTATATAGTATTGACAAAATCATAAGTTTGACCAATACGAGGAGAGGTCCGCCAACGACCACCTCCCTATAGGTGTTTTTGGACACGCTGTCTCCCATTCGACTGCTTACTATACTAGGGGCTACCCGCTCCGTATGATATTCTCTCATATAACAAGAGAATGCAAGAAATATTCGTATTTTATGAATATAATCCATTTATTTTTCAATATCCATACGTTTTACTTAGTTTTTTGTACGGTATTGACAAAATCCTATGCATTTGCATAAGATTTATTTTGCCACAATTTATAGTACTAGTGCCGCCCTCACTAGGTATAAATATCTCATTTCGCTAGTAGTGTATGGGCAAATTCTACTAGCTATTCTCATAAATATGTCACTTATATGCCATATCTATACAATTCATGCACTTTTATATGTATATTTGCTATATTATACATTATTATGCCTTATAGGTATTATACCTATAAGCCACATCCATACGATTGCTTAATATAAATATATGTATAATTTTTTATACATATTTTTTTTTATTTATGTATGGTTTTTTATTCATATCCATATACTGTATTCACTTTTATATGGATATGATTGGCGTTTTATATAGTATTGACAAAATCATAAGTTTGACCAATACGAGGAGAGGTCCGCCAACGACCACCTCCCTATAGGTGTTTTTGGACACGCTGTCTCCCATTCGACTGCTTACTATACTAGGGGCTGCCCGCTCCGTATGATATTCTCTCGTATAACAAGAGAATGCAAGAAATATTCGTATTTTATGAATATAATCCATTTATTTTTCAATATCCATACGTTTTACTTAGTTTTTTGTACGGTATTGACAAAATCCTATGCATTTGCATAAGATTTATTTTGCCACAATTTATAGTACTAGTGCCGCCCTCACTAGGTATAAATATCTCATTTCGCTAGTAGTGTATGGGCAAATTCTACTAGCTATTCTCATAAATGCCTTCTTTATGCCATATCTATACAATTTATGCACTTTTATATGTATATTTGCTAATATTATACATTATTATGCCTTATAGGTATTATACCTATAAGCCATATACATACGATTTCATTTTTTTATTTATATATGGTTTTGTATTTATAACCATATACCGTATTTACTTTTATAAGGATATGATTGGCGTTTTATATAGTATTGACAAAATTATAAGTTTGACAAACACTTTTTTAAGTCTTTTAGTTAAAATTGTCATTTTTAATTGACTATCTAAACACTAGATATATTTGCACATGGAGCAAAGAGTATAAAAATTGGTCGCGTCACTAATAATATCGCGATACATTTTTACTACCATCAAAATACCACATACGTTTATATGTCCTCTTTATTTAATTTGGTTTCTAAACCTCAGGAATAGTTTTAATTATATGTGCGCTCTAAGTTGAATGAATTTCTTGAATCTCTTTACTTGAATTTCTAAGACTTAAAAATATTTATAAATAGATGTCCTATTGCATAATATTTTTTTATCGCTTCACTTATAAAATAACGATCCTGCCTTTCTACCTTTGAATAAACATTCATATAAACATGGAGAAAAAAACGTTCGCGTCACTAACAGTATGTGACGATAAAATTTTGCTAACATTAAAAGGAACATATTTTTATATGTCAACTCTTAGTTGAATTGGTCTATTGCTTAAGATTCTAGACCTTAGGAATATTTTTATATTATATGTTTGCCAATCTTCGCGTCACTAAAAAGATGACGATTCATATTGTTATTATTAGATGGTCGAGTTGTACTTATATTGATATGTTAATCAAATTGGTCTCTTACTTGAAAATCTAGACCTTAGGAATATTTTTATATTATATGTTTGCCAATCTTCGCGTCACTAATAAGATGACGATTCATATTATTATTAGATGGTCGAGTTGTACTTATATTGATATGTTAATCAAATTGGTCTCTTACTTGAAAATCTAGACCTTAGGAATATTTTTATATTATATGTTTGCCAATCTTCGCGTCACTAATAAGATGACGATTCATATTATTATTAGATGGTCGAGTTGTACTTATATTGATATGTTAATCAAATTGGTCTCTTACTTGAAAATCTAGACCTTAGGAATATTTTTATATTATATGTTTGCCAATCTTCGCGTCACTAATAAGATGACGATTCATATTGTTATTATTAGATGGTCGAGTTGTACTTATATTGATATGTTAATCAAATTGGTCTCTTACTTGAAAATCTAGACCTTAGGAATATTTTTATATTATATGTTTGCCAATCTTCGCGTCACTAATAAGATGACGATTCATATTGTTATTATTAGATGGTCGAGTTGTACTTATATTGATATGTTAATCAAATTGGTCTCTTACTTGAAAATCTAGACCTTAGGAATATTTTTATATTATATGTTTGCCAATCTTCGCGTCACTAATAAGATGACGATTCATATTGTTATTATTAGATGGTCGAGTTGTACTTATATTGATATGTTAATCAAATTGGTCTCTTACTTGAAAATCTAGACCTTAGGAATGTAATATATAAAGGATTAAAAATTCGCCACAAAGCCAAGCAAACAATCAATGCATACAAATAGATTGTTGGTTGAACTTTATATAAGAAGTTCAACACAACAAATAAATTATGCAATTTTATTATCGAATCATCAAGCAAAGGATAAGCTTCAGTGGATCGCAGTATGGCAGCTGCTCAACCACTTACAACACCTTGCCTGTTACAAAAGTCGTTTACAATTGATTCTAGGCTTTGTCATTGTATTAAATAATGCTTTTATATGTAACTAGCGCGGCATCAGGTGATCAAAGATCCTCCCAATTTACTATGTTACAAATTACATTGGCATCACATCCATTGTCGTTTAAAAAGTAAATTATAAACTTTAAATGGTTTAGAAGCCATACAATGCAAATTGCCCCTTATTTATCATTGCAGTCCAGCACGGATACGACCTTAGAGGCGTTCAGGCATAATCCAACGGACGTAGCGTCATACCACTGTTCGCTCGAACAAGTATTGTGCCATTGGTCCGTACCTGCGGTTCCTCTCGTACTACGCAGGAATGCTGTCGCAACAACGTTTTGTCATTAGTAGGGTAAAACTAACCTGTCTCACGACGGTCTAAACCCAGCTCACGTTCCCTTGCATGGGTGAACAATCCAACGCTTGGTGAATTTTGCTTCACAATGATAGGAAGAGCCGACATCGAAGGATCAAAAAGCGACGTCGCTATGAACGCTTGGCCGCCACAAGCCAGTTATCCCTATGGTAACTTTTCTGACACCTCTTGTTAAAAACTCTTTAAACCAAAAGGATCGATAGGCCGAGCTTTTGCTGTCCCTGTGTGTACTGAACACCGAGATCAAGTCAGCATTTGCCCTTTTGCTCTATGTGTGGTTTCTGTCCGCACTGAGCTGGCCTTGGGACACCTCCGTTATTATTTGAGAGATGTACCGCCCCAGTCAAACTCCCTACCTGGCAATGTCCTTGAATTGGATCATACCTGAGTAATTGGAGTTATACCAAATTTTCAAATCAAAAATACATAAATGCACCGTTTTATTAAAGAATTTGTTTGCGATTATATAACAAACTCGTGATACTTTGATCAAGAAGCTTGCATCAAAACCCAATACCATAAGATATAATAAATATATCCGTATAATGGCTAGGAAATGATACACGTTCCATTTAATCAAGTAAGTAAGGAAACAATAAGAGTAGTGGTATTTCATTGGCGATACCAAACCGAGGTCTAATATCTCCCACTTATTCTACACCTCTTATGTCTCCTTACACTGCCAGATTAGAGTCAAGCTCAAAAGGGTCTTCTTTCCCCGCTAATTATTCCAAGCCCGTTCCCTTGGCTGTGGTTTCGCTAGATAGTAGATAGGGACAGTAGGAATCTCGTTAATCCATTCATGCGCGTCACTAATTAGATGACGAGGCATTTGGCTACCTTAAGAGAGTCATAGTTACTCCCGCCGTTGACCCGCGCTTACTTGAATTTCTTCACTTTGACATTCAGAGCACTGGGCAGAAATCACATTGTGTCAACACCCGCTAGGGCCATCACAATGCTTTGTTTTAATTAGACAGTCGGATTCCCCAAGTCCGTGCCAGTTCTGAATTGATTGTTAATTGATAATCGTTATAATTAATAAGAACTAATTGGTTTAACCCAATTAGTATTCTTAAAAATTTTAGCAAGAAAGTTCCACAATTGGCTACGTAACTAAACTATCCGGGGAACAAGTAACTAACATAAATGCTAGAAACTCTATTTACCCAGAACGAGCACATAAACCATGTTATTGTTTCCCAATCAAGCCCGACTATCTCAATCTTCAGAGCCAATCCTTATCCCGAAGTTACGGATCTAATTTGCCGACTTCCCTTACCTACATTATTCTATCGACTAGAGACTCTTCACCTTGGAGACCAGCTGCGGATATTGGTACGGCCTGTTGAGAAGTTTGCGTGTCCCCACCATAAATTTTCAAGGTCCGAGGAGAAAATATCGACACAACAGTATATGTCATGCTCTTCTAGCCCATCTACCATATCTCTCTGCGAAAGACTTCCATGGTAGTACGGCTATAAAACAGAAAAGAAAACTCTTCCGATATCTCTCGACGGCTTCTTTATGGTCGTTCCTGTTGCCAGGATGAGCACGAGGCCCATATTTAATAACAAACGGATACTCAACAGGTTACGGAATTGGAACCGTATTCCCTTTCGTTCAAAATTATTCAAGTATATTAATTTAGCTAGATTTTATATAATATATATATTTGTTTGGCATTTGTATTTTACTTGAAAATTTTCGGCTTTCGCCTTGAACTTAGGACCGACTAACTCGTGATCAACCACTGTTCACACGAAACCCTTCTCCACTTCAGTCCTCCAAGGTCTCATTCGATTATTTGCTACTACCACCAAGATCTGTACCAATGGCAGCTCCATGCAGGCTTACGCCAAACACTTCTACGCATACCATTGTACCTTCCTACTCACTAAAGTTTCAAAATTTATATTACAAGTAATATAAATCATCTACTTTAGCGGTAATGTATAGGTATACAACTTAAGCGCCATCCATTTTAAGGGCTAGTTGCTTCGGCAGGTGAGTTGTTACACACTCCTTAGCGGATTTCGACTTCCATGATCACCGTCCTGCTGTTTTAAGCAACCAACGCCTTTCATGGTATCTGCATGAGTTGTTAATTTGGGCACCGTAACATTACGTTTGGTTCATCCCACAGCGCCAGTTCTGCTTACCAAAAGTGGCCCACTGGGCACATTATATCATAACCTTGAACTTCATATCAAGAAAGTTAAGGTTCTTACCCATTTAAAGTTTGAGAATAGGTTAAGATCGTTTCGACCCTAAGGCCTCTAATCATTCGCTTTACCAGATAAGATTATTTTATATAATATTAAAATGCACCAGCTATCCTGAGGGAAACTTCGGAAGGAACCAGCTACTAGATGGTTCGATTGGTCTTTCGCCCCTATACTCAATTCTGACAATCGATTTGCACGTCAGAACTGTTTCGGTCTTCCATCAGGGTTTCCCCTGACTTCAACCTGATCAAGTATAGTTCACCATCTTTCGGGTCACAGCATATATGCTCAAGGTACGTTCCAGTTAGAGGCATAAATAATATAAATATCATTATACATAACTATATAGAACGCCCCGGGATTGTGTTAATTAGCTATAAATAGTTAAAAAACTAATCCCATTATTAGTCAAGTTAATTACGCTATTAGGTTTATATCCCAATAACTTGCACATATGTTAGACTCCTTGGTCCGTGTTTCAAGACGGGTCCCGAAGGTATCCTGAATCTTTCGCATTGTTAATCCTACAAGTGCATATAATAAACACAAAAATCAATGATAATTATGCCATTATATAATTCCGAAAAATTAACGCACTGTATTCATATAAATCTATCAGCACTTTATCAAATTAATAACATTTATTCTGTGTTAAAATGCAAGCAAATTAATTTGAATAAACTATAAGTTATATTTTATGATAAATTTGGTATGCTAATAGATTACAATGTCCTTATATGGAAAAAATGCACACTATTATCATAATATTGTTTAAATATTACAATTCTAATGATGAATTTTCCATAACGGATATTCAGGTTCATCGGGCTTAACCTCTAAGCAGTTTCACGTACTGTTTAACTCTCTATTCAGAGTTCTTTTCAACTTTCCCTCACGGTACTTGTTTACTATCGGTCTCATGGTTATATTTAGTTTTAGATGGAGTTTACCACCCACTTAGTGCTGCACTATCAAGCAACACGACTCTTTGGAAACATCATCTAGTAATCATTAACGTTATACGGGCCTGGCACCCTCTATGGGTAAATGGCCTCATTTAAGAAGGACTTAAATCGTTAATTTCTCATACTAGAATATTGACGCTCCATACACTGCATCTCACATTTGCCATATAGACAAAGTGACTTAGTGCTGAACTGATTTCTTTTCGCTCGCCGCTACTAAGAAAATCCTTGTTAGTTTCTTTTCCTCCCCTAATTAATATGCTTAAATTCAGGGGGTAGTCCCATATGAGTTGAGGTTGTGTATAACTTTTATATGCAATTAATTCTTTATATATAATGATAAAACATTTTATTAAATTCGTTATATTAATAATATCTGTATATAAATGGCATTTGTTTGATTTAACGAATCAACGAAGAACAATAATATTGTCAACGGTTTTCTATTTTCTAATCATTAATAAGAGACAATTCTAGATAAATTTTTATGCTAGACATTTCTCAGTATCATTTGATTGAAAAAGAAAATATTTCTCTTCGTTTTTCACATTCAAATTATTTACTAATGTGAGATAATGTTTTTCATATATTTTTTAATATTATGAATAAAATAATTAAATTATTATTATCCAATAATATACCATATGCTTATAAAATTTCATTATAAAATTTGTATAAGCAACTTAATTAGCATAGTCTTACAACCCTCAACCATATGTAGTCCAAGTAGCACTATAAAATTAATTAAAGTACATAACAGCATGGACTGCGATATGCGTTCAAAATGTCGATGTTCATGTGTCCTGCAGTTCACACGATGACGCACAGTTTGCTGCGTTCTTCATCGACCCATGAGCCGAGTGATCCACCGCTTAGAGTTTTATAAATTGGTTTCTTAATTTTGTCAAATATGTTTTTATTGAAAGAAATTAAAAATACACCATTTTACTGGCATATATCAATTCCTTCAATAAATTTATTTTTATACCTAAAACGAATGCTGCGAAATGTCTTAGTTTTATATAACCAATATATATCAAAGTATTTCTTTTTAAATTGCATTTATTGTAAATAAATATATATATATATATATTAATACTTTTTTAGCGATATAAATTGAAATTTATATAAAACATTAACCTGTATAAAACCAGGTACAACATTGTACATTTTAGGTTGTTGCATTATCCAATGTATGCGCATAACTGAGATGAACAATACATATCGCAACGCGTGTATATTATGGTCCATATACACACAGTATTTTAATTGTGTTTATATACAATAATAATTTAATATTATTATTTTAATAATTCGATTTGCTTGTTCGAATTTTTATTTGTTTGTTTTGGCTGCTTATTATTTCTCTCATATGTATTAAATACAATATATAATTTTAATATTTGCATTATTTCGATTTGCTTGTTCGAAATTTCATTTGATCTATATTAGATCATATACATTTTGGCAATTCATATTTTATTTGTATTACTATAATGTATTTATTATAATATAAACAAATATTTTATTAACGGTAAGGATATACAATAATAATTTAATATTATTATTTTAATAATTCGATTTGCTTGTTCGAATTTTTATTTGTTTGCTTTGGCTGCTTATTATTTCTCTCATATGTATTAAATACAATATATAATTTTAATATTTGCATTATTTCGATTTGCTTGTTCGAAATTTTATTTGATCTATATTAGATCTCATATACATTTTGGCAATTCATATTTTATTTGTATTATTATAATGTATTTATTATAATATAAACAAATATTTTATTAACGGTAAGGATATACAATAATAATTTAATATTATTATTTTAATAATTCGATTTGCTTGTTCGAATTTTTATTTGTTTGCTTTGGCTGCTTATTAATTTCTCTCATATGTATTAAATACAATATATAATTTTAATATTTGCATTATTTCGATTTGCTTGTTCGAAATTTCATTTGATCTATAATAGATCTCATATACATTTTGGCAATTCATATTTTATTTGTAATACTATAATGTATTTATTATAATATAAACAAATATTTTATTAACGGTAAGGATATTAAAACATTAATGATCCTTCCGCAGGTTCACCTACGGAAACCTTGTTACGACTTTTACTTCCTCTAAATAATCAAGTTCGGTCAACTTTTGCGAAACAACCGTAACACGCAAGGCGTCACAGTGATCACGTCCGGAGACCTCACTAAATAATTCAATCGGTAGTAGCGACGGGCGGTGTGTACAAAGGGCAGGGACGTAATCAATGCGAGTTAATGACTCACACTTACTGGGAATTCCAAGTTCATGTGAACAGTTTCAGTTCACAATCCCAAGCATGAAAGTGGTTCAGCGGTTTACCCGGACCTCTCGGTCTAGGAAATACACGTTGATACTTTCATTGTAGCGCGCGTGCAGCCCAGGACATCTAAGGGCATCACAGACCTGTTATTGCTCAATCTCATTATTGCTAGACGCAATTTGTCCATTTAAGAAGCTAGTGTCCTTATAATGGGACAAACCAACAGGTACGGCTCCACTTATATAAACACATTCAAACACAATAAACATTTTACTGCCACCATGAATGAAGGCTATATAAGCTTCAACACCATAATCCTGAAGATATCTATTTAATATATTTGAGTCTCGTTCGTTATCGGAATTAACCAGACAAATCACTCCACGAACTAAGAACGGCCATGCACCACCACCCATAGATTCGAGAAAGAGCTATCAATCTGTCTTACACACTTATGTTCGGACCTGGTAAGTTTTCCCGTGTTGAGTCAAATTAAGCCGCAGGCTCCACTCCTGGTGGTGCCCTTCCGTCAATTCCTTTAAGTTTCAGCTTTGCAACCATACTTCCCCCGGAGCCCAAAAGCTTTGGTTTCCCGGGAAGCGACTGAGAGAGCCATAAAAGTAGCTACACCCAATTGCTAGCTGGCATCGTTTATGGTTAGAACTAGGGCGGTATCTGATCGCCTTCGAACCTCTAACTTTCGTTCTTGATTAATGAAAACATCTTTGGCAAATGCTTTCGCTTAAGTTAGTCTTACGACGGTCCAAGAATTTCACCTCTCGCGTCGTAATACTAATGCCCCCAAACTGCTTCTATTAATCATTACCTCTTGATCTGAAAACCAATGAAAGCAGAACAGAGGTCTTATTTCATTATCCCATGCACAGAATATTCAGGCATTTGAAGCCTGCTTTAAGCACTCTAATTTGTTCAAAGTAATTGTACCGGCCCACAATAACACTCGTTTAAGAGCACTAATGCAGGTTTTTAAATAGGAGGAACATATGAAAAAATACAAGTATCTAAGCACATGTAAGAACTCCACCGGTAATACGCTTACATACATAAAGGTATAGTACTAACCACAATTGTAAGTTGTACTACCCGTATGAAGCACAAGTTCAACTACGAACGTTTTAACCGCAACAACTTTAATATACGCTATTGGAGCTGGAATTACCGCGGCTGCTGGCACCAGACTTGCCCTCCAATTGGTCCTTGTTAAAGGATTTAAAGTGTACTCATTCCAATTACAGGGCCTCGGATATGAGTCCTGTATTGTTATTTTTCGTCACTACCTCCCCGAGCTGGGAGTGGGTAATTTACGCGCCTGCTGCCTTCCTTAGATGTGGTAGCCGTTTCTCAGGCTCCCTCTCCGGAATCGAACCCTGATTCCCCGTTACCCGTTGCAACCATGGTAGTCCTAGATACTACCATCAAAAGTTGATAGGGCAGACATTTGAAAGATCTGTCGTCGGTACAAGACCATACGATCTGCATGTTATCTAGAGTTCAACCAATATAACGATCTTGCGATCGCTTGGTTTTAGCCTAATAAAAGCACATGTTCCATAAGGTTCATGTTTTAATTGCATGTATTAGCTCTAGAATTACCACAGTTATCCAAGTAACTGTTAACGATCTAAGGAACCATAACTGATATAATGAGCCTTTTGCGGTTTCACTTTTAATTCGTGTGTACTTAGACATGCATGGCTTAATCTTTGAGACAAGCATATAACTACTGGCAGGATCAACCAGAATAATGTTTTTATTCATATTTCATTCATATTTTTTGAATAGAAATTAGCAATATATATGTTGTTATAGATTTTATTTCTATCGAATACGGCCATTTTTATATAGCATTCGTATACGTTTGTTTTCCAATTTATACTTGTTTCGCCACTAATAATAACAAGTTTTTATTGATGTCAAAAAGAATCATATTCTTTATAAACACAATATTTATTTTTCATATATTTTCTTTATATATGCACATTTCATTCTAAAATATCATTTTTGTTCGACATACATAATATATTGTATCCACACATGTACAATTTTTGTTTAACCAATATAAGATATTGAGTTAATCATTTGTATTTTGACGATAAATTTAAAATTTATCTATATATATCCATATAAGTCTCTGGTAATATATAAAATAGAACCGAGTGTATATATATAATTATTACTACTATATTTATTTCTTAAATAATATATACTTATATATTATTTATATATATACTCTTTATTATATATTATATAATTTCTTAAATAACTCTCTTAATAGCTATTTTTTATTATCAACAATATAAGTTGATATTAATATTGAAAATGTATTCATAATTACATTTTTATATTTCTTTGGTAGACTTTTATGTACTATTATTATTTAATAATACACATATAATATAAATCATGTTAGCCTACCTCCTAAAATTAACGATAAAATTCGGAAACAATTTGTTATTCTATGTACAATAGAAACTTGGCCTTTGTTTCAACGTTATTATCTTTGGGCTTAAAATATTAACCGCGGAGCCAAGTCTCGTATTCAAATAAATGAATAAAGAAACAAATTTGACGGATAATATCTTCTCTACTGACATATGTCAATAGCAGACGGCCGGCCCATTGACCATCCTATAGTAGTTTTTGGACACGCTGTCTCCCATTCGGGTATATTCAATTTACTTTGCCACTCACCCATATAGTGTTCTCTTATATAATAAGACAACGCACTTTTATATTCATTATATGGATATATTGCCTTCCTCATATTTGCCACACCACCTATAGTAGTTTTTGGACACGCTGTCTCCCATTCGGGTATATTCAATTTACTTTGCCACTCACCCATATAGTGTTCTCTTATATAATAAGAAAACGCACTTTTATTTTCATTATATGGATATATTGCCTTCCTCATATTTGCCACACCACCTATAGTAGTTTTTGGACACGCTGTCTCCCATTCGGGTATATTCAATTTACTTTGCCACTCACCCATATAGTGTTCTCTTATATAATAAGAAAACGCACTTTTATTTTCATTATATGGATATATTGCCTTCCTCATATTTGCCACACCACCTATAGTAGTTTTTGGACACGCTGTCTCCCATTCGGGTATATTCAATTCTCTTTGCCACTCACCCTTATAGTATTCTCTTATTTAATAAGAATACTAAAATACTTCTCATATTATAGATGTAATCTATTAACTTCTCAATATCCATACGGTTTATGTATGGTATTGACAAAATCCTATGCATTTGCATAAGATTTATTTTGCCACAATTTATAGTACTAGTGCCGCCCTCACTAGGTATAAATATCTCATTTCGCTAGTAGTGTATGGGCAAATTCTACTAGCTATTCTCATAAATATGTCACTTATATGCCATATCTATACAATTCATGCACTTTTATATGTATATTTGCTATATTATACATTATTATGCCTTATAGGTATTATACCTATAAGCCACATCCATACGATTGCTTAATATAAATATATGTATAATTTTTTATACATATTTTTTTTTTATTTATGTATGGTTTTTTATTCATATCCATATACTGTATTCACTTTTATATGGATATGATTGGCGTTTTATATAGTATTGACAAAATCATAAGTTTGACCAATACGAGGAGAGGTCCGCCAACGACCACCTCCCTATAGGTGTTTTTGGACACGCTGTCTCCCATTCGACTGCTTACTATACTAGGGGCTACCCGCTCCGTATGATATTCTCTCATATAACAAGAGAATGCAAGAAATATTCGTATTTTATGAATATAATCCATTTATTTTTCAATATCCATACGTTTTACTTAGTTTTTTGTACGGTATTGACAAAATCCTATGCATTTGCATAAGATTTATTTTGCCACAATTTATAGTACTAGTGCCGCCCTCACTAGGTATAAATATCTCATTTCGCTAGTAGTGTATGGGGAAATTCTACTAGCTATTCTCATAAATATGTCACTTATATGCCATATCTATACAATTCATGCACTTTTATATGTATATTTGCTATATTATACATTATTATGCCTTATAGGTATTATACCTATAAGCCACATCCATACGATTGCTTAATATAAATATATGTATAATTTTTTATACATATTTTTTTTTTATTTTTGTATGGTTTTTTATTCATATCCATATACTGTATTCAATTTTATATGGATATGATTGGCGTTTTATATAGTATTGACAAAATCATAAGTTTGACCAATACGAGGAGAGGTCCGCCAACGACCACCTCCCTATAGGTGTTTTTGGACACGCTGTCTCCCATTCGACTGCTTACTATACTAGGGGCTACCCGCTCCGTATGATATTCTCTCATATAACAAGAGAATGCAAGAAATATTCGTATTTTATGAATATAATCCATTTATTTTTCAATATCCATACGTTTTACTTAGTTTTTTGTACGGTATTGACAAAATCCTATGCATTTGCATAAGATTTATTTTGCCACAATTTATAGTACTAGTGCCGCCCTCACTAGGTATAAATATCTCATTTCGCTAGTAGTGTATGGGCAAATTCTACTAGCTATTCTCATAAATATGTCACTTATATGCCATATCTATACAATTCATGCACTTTTATATGTATATTTGCTATATTATACATTATTATGCCTTATAGGTATTATACCTATAAGCCACATCCATACGATTGCTTAATATAAATATATGTATAATTTTTTATACATATTTTTTTTTATTTATGTATGGTTTTTTATTCATATCCATATACTGTATTCACTTTTATATGGATATGATTGGCGTTTTATATAGTATTGACAAAATCATAAGTTTGACCAATACGAGGAGAGGTCCGCCAACGACCACCTCCCTATAGGTGTTTTTGGACACGCTGTCTCCCATTCGACTGCTTACTATACTAGGGGCTACCCGCTCCGTATGATATTCTCTCATATAACAAGAGAATGCAAGAAATATTCGTATTTTATGAATATAATCCATTTATTTTTCAATATCCATACGTTTTACTTAGTTTTTTGTACGGTATTGACAAAATCCTATGCATTTGCATAAGATTTATTTTGCCACAATTTATAGTACTAGTGCCGCCCTCACTAGGTATAAATATCTCATTTCGCTAGTAGTGTATGGGCAAATTCTACTAGCTATTCTCATAAATATGTCACTTATATGCCATATCTATACAATTCATGCACTTTTATATGTATATTTGCTATATTATACATTATTATGCCTTATAGGTATTATACCTATAAGCCACATCCATACGATTGCTTAATATAAATATATGTATAATTTTTTATACATATTTTTTTTTATTTATGTATGGTTTTTTATTCATATCCATATACTGTATTCACTTTTATATGGATATGATTGGCGTTTTATATAGTATTGACAAAATCATAAGTTTGACCAATACGAGGAGAGGTCCGCCAACGACCACCTCCCTATAGGTGTTTTTGGACACGCTGTCTCCCATTCGACTGCTTACTATACTAGGGGCTGCCCGCTCCGTATGATATTCTCTCGTATAACAAGAGAATGCAAGAAATATTCGTATTTTATGAATATAATCCATTTATTTTTCAATATCCATACGTTTTACTTAGTTTTTTGTACGGTATTGACAAAATCCTATGCATTTGCATAAGATTTATTTTGCCACAATTTATAGTACTAGTGCCGCCCTCACTAGGTATAAATATCTCATTTCGCTAGTAGTGTATGGGCAAATTCTACTAGCTATTCTCATAAATGCCTTCTTTATGCCATATCTATACAATTTATGCACTTTTATATGTATATTTGCTAATATTATACATTATTATGCCTTATAGGTATTATACCTATAAGCCATATACATACGATTTCATTTTTTTATTTATATATGGTTTTGTATTTATAACCATATACCGTATTTACTTTTATAAGGATATGATTGGCGTTTTATATAGTATTGACAAAATTATAAGTTTGACAAACACTTTTTTAAGTCTTTTAGTTAAAATTGTCATTTTTAATTGACTATCTAAACACTAGATATATTTGCACATGGAGCAAAGAGTATAAAAATTGGTCGCGTCACTAATAATATCGCGATACATTTTTACTACCATCAAAATACCACATACGTTTATATGTCCTCTTTATTTAATTTGGTTTCTAAACCTCAGGAATAGTTTTAATTATATGTGCGCTCTAAGTTGAATGAATTTCTTGAATCTCTTTACTTGAATTTCTAAGACTTAAAAATATTTATAAATAGATGTCCTATTGCATAATATTTTTTTATCGCTTCACTTATAAAATAACGATCCTGCCTTTCTACCTTTGAATAAACATTCATATAAACATGGAGAAAAAAACGTTCGCGTCACTAACAGTATGTGACGATAAAATTTTGCTAACATTAAAAGGAACATATTTTTATATGTCAACTCTTAGTTGAATTGGTCTATTGCTTAAGATTCTAGACCTTAGGAATATTTTTATATTATATGTTTGCCAATCTTCGCGTCACTAAAAAGATGACGATTCATATTGTTATTATTAGATGGTCGAGTTGTACTTATATTGATATGTTAATCAAATTGGTCTCTTACTTGAAAATCTAGACCTTAGGAATATTTTTATATTATATGTTTGCCAATCTTCGCGTCACTAATAAGATGACGATTCATATTATTATTAGATGGTCGAGTTGTACTTATATTGATATGTTAATCAAATTGGTCTCTTACTTGAAAATCTAGACCTTAGGAATATTTTTATATTATATGTTTGCCAATCTTCGCGTCACTAATAAGATGACGATTCATATTATTATTAGATGGTCGAGTTGTACTTATATTGATATGTTAATCAAATTGGTCTCTTACTTGAAAATCTAGACCTTAGGAATATTTTTATATTATATGTTTGCCAATCTTCGCGTCACTAATAAGATGACGATTCATATTGTTATTATTAGATGGTCGAGTTGTACTTATATTGATATGTTAATCAAATTGGTCTCTTACTTGAAAATCTAGACCTTAGGAATATTTTTATATTATATGTTTGCCAATCTTCGCGTCACTAATAAGATGACGATTCATATTGTTATTATTAGATGGTCGAGTTGTACTTATATTGATATGTTAATCAAATTGGTCTCTTACTTGAAAATCTAGACCTTAGGAATATTTTTATATTATATGTTTGCCAATCTTCGCGTCACTAATAAGATGACGATTCATATTGTTATTATTAGATGGTCGAGTTGTACTTATATTGATATGTTAATCAAATTGGTCTCTTACTTGAAAATCTAGACCTTAGGAATGTAATATATAAAGGATTAAAAATTCGCCACAAAGCCAAGCAAACAATCAATGCATACAAATAGATTGTTGGTTGAACTTTATATAAGAAGTTCAACACAACAAATAAATTATGCAATTTTATTATCGAATCATCAAGCAAAGGATAAGCTTCAGTGGATCGCAGTATGGCAGCTGCTCAACCACTTACAACACCTTGCCTGTTACAAAAGTCGTTTACAATTGATTCTAGGCTTTGTCATTGTATTAAATAATGCTTTTATATGTAACTAGCGCGGCATCAGGTGATCAAAGATCCTCCCAATTTACTATGTTACAAATTACATTGGCATCACATCCATTGTCGTTTAAAAAGTAAATTATAAACTTTAAATGGTTTAGAAGCCATACAATGCAAATTGCCCCTTATTTATCATTGCAGTCCAGCACGGATACGACCTTAGAGGCGTTCAGGCATAATCCAACGGACGTAGCGTCATACCACTGTTCGCTCGAACAAGTATTGTGCCATTGGTCCGTACCTGCGGTTCCTCTCGTACTACGCAGGAATGCTGTCGCAACAACGTTTTGTCATTAGTAGGGTAAAACTAACCTGTCTCACGACGGTCTAAACCCAGCTCACGTTCCCTTGCATGGGTGAACAATCCAACGCTTGGTGAATTTTGCTTCACAATGATAGGAAGAGCCGACATCGAAGGATCAAAAAGCGACGTCGCTATGAACGCTTGGCCGCCACAAGCCAGTTATCCCTATGGTAACTTTTCTGACACCTCTTGTTAAAAACTCTTTAAACCAAAAGGATCGATAGGCCGAGCTTTTGCTGTCCCTGTGTGTACTGAACACCGAGATCAAGTCAGCATTTGCCCTTTTGCTCTATGTGTGGTTTCTGTCCGCACTGAGCTGGCCTTGGGACACCTCCGTTATTATTTGAGAGATGTACCGCCCCAGTCAAACTCCCTACCTGGCAATGTCCTTGAATTGGATCATACCTGAGTAATTGGAGTTATACCAAATTTTCAAATCAAAAATACATAAATGCACCGTTTTATTAAAGAATTTGTTTGCGATTATATAACAAACTCGTGATACTTTGATCAAGAAGCTTGCATCAAAACCCAATACCATAAGATATAATAAATATATCCGTATAATGGCTAGGAAATGATACACGTTCCATTTAATCAAGTAAGTAAGGAAACAATAAGAGTAGTGGTATTTCATTGGCGATACCAAACCGAGGTCTAATATCTCCCACTTATTCTACACCTCTTATGTCTCCTTACACTGCCAGATTAGAGTCAAGCTCAAAAGGGTCTTCTTTCCCCGCTAATTATTCCAAGCCCGTTCCCTTGGCTGTGGTTTCGCTAGATAGTAGATAGGGACAGGTGTGTCTCGGATCCCTCCGAACTTATTTAACGTGACGTGTTCCGCACTGAAGGGATTACAGCCACGGCATTCTAATATACCCACAAGGGAGTATATAATGCAAGGGTCTGGGTTAAGCGCCAAACCAACGCCCTGGACTAGAAGCTATAGCTATGTACATAGCAACCACCCCAGTAGCAATTTAAGTACTTGCTTGTCGGGCAAGCACTCCCCCTTGCATAGGGGCGAGATCTATCTAAAATCTCTACTGTTCTTTGGGTCGCAGCACCCGAGTTGTATTAACGCAACATCCACGTCGAGCCCGGGGACTCTACCCGCGATATAGGTGTCAACCACAGCCACCACGAAACTCCCACTAGGGGGCCGACCTCAATGAGTAGCCTTGGAGAACCACTCAACCCGTGGCACCGAAATTTCAGGCTCGGTGGGCCTCACCCCTTCAGCTCCGACAAGCTCGGATGGGGCAACCATGTCATATTAGTCGCCTCCTACGACAAGCAATGACAAGCTGTGGCAGTATTCTTCGCCGTTGCCACACGGCAAGGGGGTTTTGGGACTATTGTCCCGGCGCCTGCGGTTCATCCCTCGTCGCTTCCATCCTACGCCTCGAGAAGGCAGCATCAGCAAAAGCTCCTAGGAGACGCATCCGTTCTGGGGTCTCGACTACTCCTGCGACGTTCCATCGTTCTTGGACTCGAACAATGCCAAGGGCATCCAAGTCACGCAAATCGCTATAGAGGCGGCACTCACATAGTACGTGAAGCCAGTCCTCACTCTCCTCTCCACATGAGCATGCGGTTGTGGTGCTGAGGGTTCTACCATGGAGGAAAGCGTTGAACGACCCGTGTCCTGTCAGCAAGAATCCGGCTCTTAAGGTGAAGACAAAGTCCTTCCTCTTGTAGACGAACGCTGCCTCTGGGAAAAACTGGCGAGTCACAAAACCGTGAGCCGCTTGGTCCCATCTGAGTTGCCACTCATTTAGCAGACATTCGTCTAGCAGAGCCATCTTGGATTTCCAGTCCAACACAGACAAGTCCTGTCCATAGAGCCAGTCGCTCTCGTCCAGGGGAACGTGCTTTCTGAGCTTAAACTTCACTGCCATCCTGTGAGCATCTAAATCCATTGGAGGAGCACCAGCAAGCACCTGCAGTGCCACCGTGGACACTGTGCGGCATACCGGTAGGCATCCTAATAGGATGGTCCTCTGGCACGAGGTGAGGAGTCTTAAGGACTTGCCCTTGCTCGCCGCCTTGTACCAGACCGAGGCACCGAAGAGTGCACAGGGGACCATGAGTCCGCTGTATATCGTCCTCTTAGCACGGGAGCTGAGCCCCCAATCGACTCGGAGCACCCGTGCTAGCCCTCCGGCAACTCCAGCCAGCCGATCTCTGAGAGCAGAGATATGCGGGAGAAAGCTCATCCGCTCGCCGACTAAGATGCCAAGGTACCGGCATTTGGTGACGTATGGCAGGCTTGCTCCAGCAAACCGTACCGTCGGTCTCCTAGTGTCTGAAAGATTCCCTTTCAGCAACATGATTGCCGTCTTGCTGGTTGACACACTCACTCCAACCTCAGCTCCCCAGGCTCCCACGATGTCCATCAACTGCTCACCCTTTCGCTCCAGATCGGCACGGGAATTCCCATCGACGAAAAGTAGCAAGTCATCTGCAAACGCGCTCAGAGCACAATGTGGCTCCAGGCGCTGAAGCAGCACATCCATCAGTAGGTTCCAAATAAATGGACCACTGACGGACCCTTGCGGGCAGCCCCGTGTAACCGACACTGTGGCCGCTTCGTAACTGCTGATGATACTGGCACTTCGACCGGAGAAATAACTTTTCCACAAGTCTATCTCTCGACAGCCGACGTCGATAAGCCGATCCAGCACCGCGTTCCACTCAACATTGTCGAAGGCACCCTTGAAATCAACAAAGATTCCCAGCACCCTCCTCTCGCGGCTGGTGGAAACGGTGTTTTTAGCGTGCATCCACGCATCCTCAACGCAGCGTCCAGGCCGAAATCCAAATTGCCATCTGCAGCCATCCGGTAGCACATCCTTCAGTCGATTCACCATGATCCCTTCCAGCACCTTTCCGAACACTGGCAAAAGGCATATGCCACGATAAGAGGCAGGATCGCTCCTGTCCTTATCTGGCCCCTTTACCAGCGGTATCACTCTCGGGTGTTTCCACTCGGCAGGAAAATATCCTTCCGAGAGGCATCGAGAGTACAACTTCGTCAGGTGCTGAGGGATAGCACGCCATACCTCCTTGACGATCCCACCCGTGATGCCGTCCATTCCCGGCGATCGCCGGCTTCTCAGCTTCGCGACGCTGGTTGCCACCTCGAAGGCTTCGAGGGTCGGTGGAGCAGCAGGAGTTATACCCTCACGCACTGTGGATTCCGCAACAGGGAAGAAGTTGCGGAGGAGTATATCTGCGCAGTCGTGCCATGTCGTAAGTAGCGCGCCGTTCGACCTAAGACATCCAAGATCGGTTGTCTTTTTCCGGCCTCGGCATATTCGGTAGGCGTGCCCCCATGGATCATCCTTGTGCCGTCCCACGAAGTCCCGCCAGTTTTGTTCCTTTGTCATCAGGATAAGCTTCTTATACTGGCCTGAGGCAAGCCTTAATCCAGCGGCAAGTCGCTCAACATCGCCGGTGCCACTCCGACGAGCTGCCTGCAGCCTGCGCCTCAGTCTCCTGACCTCTTGGCGCTTGGTACTCAGTTCAGGATTCCACCATATTACGTTTCCCCTTGCTGCAGGTATCCTGCGCCCTATTACCCTGTCGCACACTTCGTGTACGATGGAGCGAAGGGCTGACACATGATCATCCAACGGCGATTCCTCCAGTTCCTCGAGACATTCAGCTACATCCCTTAGTTCTACTCTGAATCTTCGCCAACTTGCATTGGAGAGCCTCCATTGCGGTACCGGAGCTAGGCTCTCAACAGTACTGCTTGGATCTGGAGTAACCTCAACAGTGATGATGTTGTGGTCACTCAGCTCCCAGAAGTCAACTCTCCATTCGTATGTTGCCCACACACGCGCTGCTTCGTTGGTGAAGGTCACGTCGATATCACTTCTGGAGCGGTGATTATCGAACGTGAACACCTGGCTGGCCGTATTAAGCACACAGACACCGCTTGCGATGATCCACTCGTCCATGTGCTGTCCCCGTTCGCGATTCAGACGGTCTCCAGAGTTAGCTGGAGTTTTGCTGAACCACATCGGGGAAACCGCATTCGCATCAAGTCCGAGGATTGTCGGTGTCCTGCTGGCTAGCAGCAGAACCGTATCCAGGTAGTCAGTGTAGGGCTGCAGGGCAGCTGAGTACTGGCAGTATACGGAGGACAGAAAAATGGTGCCGTATTTTCCTGTGACACTCACGCACACTCCATAATCCGTCGTCAATGTCTCGATGGGCATGCAGATGGCAGACGGGTCGTCCACGATGATGGCAGCTTTCTTCCTTTTGTCAGCGAAGATTCTCATGCCTCCAGGGAGTCCAGTGAGACGCTTGCCTGCGTCCACATAGGGCTCCTGAATGAGTGCGAACAGGTGGCCAGCATCTCTCATCCGCTTTGCAAGCTCGATGACAGCGCAACGGCCTCGACCACAATTCGCTTGGATGAAGCTGAACATGTTAATGTCTAGCTTGCACCCTGGCTAGCACAGCGCTATATATCGGGCATCCACCCGAGAGCATATAGTGCCCCGAGGGTAGCCCTTTATGGCGGCAGTTACGGCAGTCCACCGCATTTTTGCACTTCGCCGCGACGTGGTCGTTCTGTCCGCACTGGCGGCAGACCTGGTTTTCTCTAGCGTACCGACACTCGCTGACTTTGTGGTCAAAACCAAGGCATCGGTGGCACGCATAGGTGCGCACTTGAGAGCGGCAGCGGTAAGAGAACCACTTGATATACACCCTCCCGCTTTCGAGAACGGCCAACGCCTGATCATCTACTTCCAGCGTCACGTTTATAGTGGCGCTGTTAGCTGCTGACCAGGGCTTGGTCGCCAGGACTACCGCCTTCTGGAACTCCTTCAGCGACATCTCCTCGAAGTTTTTCTCTTTTAACTCCATCATGAACTCATCCGGCGTCACAGTGGTGTCCACATCCTGTACCGTCACCCTGGGTTTTGCGGCAGTGTTTTTGGACACCTTAAGGCCCACCTCAGCGAATTTTGCGGAGGCAACGATTTTCGACATCTCCGCCTGCGATGGCGTGCGAATAATCGCGCCGCCCCGCTTCAACTCTCGCACCTCATGCACTCTGACGCCCAAAGCAGGCGCTACCTCTTTGCGGACCTTGTCCGCAATTTGCCTCCCTGATAAGGCCGGATCATCACATGCAACGACTGCCGACCAGGTCTCCCGGATTTTCCGCGGTGCGGCTACAGGGGCATAGGGGGCGACAGGGGCAGCAGGTGAGGCGATAAGGTGCGCGCCTCTAGCAGCGGCGGCTGCGTATGAGACGGCCGAGGCAACCGGTGTCTGCTTCTTAAGGCGGTCCTCAAGCACTCCAATCCGTATAAGGAGGGCTGCAACAACCTCCTCGTAGCGGTTGGCTACGGACTGTACCTTCACATTTGTGGCCGGGTTGGCATAGGAGACCATGAACATCCTACCGATCTCCGATCGGATGTCCCCCATCTCGGCAGCGACGGCACCATTACCTCTCCACTCCCTATCCGAGAAGGATTTTAGAGGACTGGCTGGTGCAACGAAGGTCTTCTCGTGTTCAGCATAGGATGCAGCAGCGGCGGGGGCTGCGGGAGCGGCAGGGGCTGCGGCAAGGGCAGCGACAGGGGCAGCGGCAGCGGCAGCAGCAGGGGCAGCGGCAGCGGCAGCAGCAGCGGCAGGGGCTGTCGCAGTGTCAGCGGCAGTTGCATCCAGTGCCATCAACTTGCACCTAGAGGCGTCCCTCAGCGGCGCTTTATTGCGCTTACCTCTGGGTCGTCCTCTGCCCCCACTGCTTCCCCTACTACTAGCACTCTCACTGCCAGAATCTCCAACATCCATTTTGGGTGGCGCCATCCGCCGGTTATCGGCAGTTCCAACCCAAAAGCTTTTCCACCAAGGACTTACCCCTTTATTATCAGCTGGTCGGAAAGCTCTATCAGCTGATCAGCTGATAAAAGTTTAGCGATGACACAAACCGCACAGCTGTTTTAGGCAAAATGTGCCTAAATAAGCCTAACGCCTCTCTCAAGAGAGCGCCTCTCTCGTGACACACGTGGCGCAATGGAAAATTTCCAATGGGAAAAAACCCAATTTCACCCGATTTCACCACTTTTACACAGGGAAAACACGCGCACTGGGTTCGCAGGCACAAAACACGAATTTTCGTGCTGTTTCTAGCTTCGTATCTGGTCTCTATCAGTCAATATTGGCTACACTCGTGGAGCGTACGGAAAACACGTCTGTTCGCACGAGCAATCTAACACCGACTGTGAGTAGATAGGGACAGTAGATAGGGACAGGTGTGTCTCGGATCCCTCCGAACTTATTTAACGTGACGTGTTCCGCACTGAAGGGATTACAGCCACGGCATTCTAATATACCCACAAGGGAGTATATAATGCAAGGGTCTGGGTTAAGCGCCAAACCAACGCCCTGGACTAGAAGCTATAGCTATGTACATAGCAACCACCCCAGTAGCAATTTAAGTACTTGCTTGTCGGGCAAGCACTCCCCCTTGCATAGGGGCGAGATCTATCTAAAATCTTTACTGTTCTTTGGGTCGCAGCACCCGAGTTGTATTAACGCAACATCCACGTCGAGCCCGGGGACTCTACCCGCGATATAGGTGTCAACCACAGCCACCACGAAACTCCCACTAGGGGGCCGACCTCAATGAGTAGCCTTGGAGAACCACTCAACCCGTGGCACCGAAATTTCAGGCTCGGTGGGCCTCACCCCTTCAGCTCCGACAAGCTCGGATGGGGCAACCATGTCATATTAGTCGCCTCCTACGACAAGCAATGACAAGCTGTGGCAGTATTCTTCGCCGTTGCCACACGGCAAGGGGGTTTTGGGACTATTGTCCCGGCGCCTGCGGTTCATCCCTCGTCGCTTCCATCCTACGCCTCGAGAAGGCAGCATCAGCAAAAGCTCCTAGGAGACGCATCCGTTCTGGGGTCTCGACTACTCCTGCGACGTTCCATCGTTCTTGGACTCGAACAATGCCAAGGGCATCCAAGTCACGCAAATCGCTATAGAGGCGGCACTCACATAGTACGTGAAGCCAGTCCTCACTCTCCTCTCCACATGAGCATGCGGTTGTGGTGCTGAGGGTTCTACCATGGAGGAAAGCGTTGAACGACCCGTGTCCGGTCAGCAAGAACCCGGCTCTTAAGGTGAAGACAAAGTCCTTCCTCTTGTAGACGAACGCTGCCTCTGGGAAAAACTGGCGAGTCACAAAACCGTGAGCCGCCTGGTCCCATCTGAGTTGCCACTCATTTAGCAGACATTCGTCTAGCAGAGCCATCTTGGATTTCCAGTCCAACACAGACAAGTCCTGTCCATAGAGCCAATCGCTCTCGTCCAGGGGAACGTGCTTCCTGAGCTTAAACTTCACTGCCATCCTGTGAGCATCTAAATCCATTGGAGGAGCACCAGCAAGCACCTGCAGTGCCACCGTGGACACTGTGCGGCATACCGGTAGGCATCCCAATAGGATGGTCCTCTGGCACGAGGTGAGGAGTCTTAAGGACTTGCCCTTGCTCGCCGCCTTGTACCAGACCGAGGCACCGAAGAGTGCACAGGGGACCATGAGTCCGCTGTATATCGTCCTCTTAGCACGGGAGCTGAGCCCCCAATCGACTCGGAGCACCCGTGCTAGCCCTCCGGCAACTCCAGCCAGCCGATCTCTGAGAGCAGAGATATGCGGGAGAAAGCTCATCCGCTCGCCGACTAAGATGCCAAGGTACCGGCATTTGGTGACGTATGGCAGGCTTGCTCCAGCAAACCGTACCGTCGGTCTCCTAGTGTCTGAAAGATTCCCTTTCAGCAACATGATTGCCGTCTTGCTGGTTGACACACTCACTCCAACCTCAGCTCCCCAGGCTCCCACGATGTCCATCAACTGCTCACCCTTTCGCTCCAGATCGGCACGGGAATTCCCATCGACGAAAAGTAGCAAGTCATCTGCAAACGCGCTCAGAGCACAATGTGGCTCCAGGCGCTGAAGCAGCACATCCATCAGTAGGTTCCAAATAAATGGACCACTGACGGACCCTTGCGGGCAGCCCCGTGTAACCGACACTGTGGCCGCTTCGTAACTGCTGATGATACTGGCACTTCGACCGGAGAAATAACTTTTCCACAAGTCTATCTCTCGACAGCCGACGTCGATAAGCCGATCCAGCACCGCGTTCCACTCAACATTGTCGAAGGCACCCTTGAAATCAACAAAGATTCCCAGCACCCTCCTCTCGCGGCTGGTGGAAACGGTGTTTTTAGCGTGCATCCACGCATCCTCAACGCAGCGTCCAGGCCGAAATCCAAATTGCCATCTGCAGCCATCCGGTAGCACATCCTTCAGTCGATTCACCATGATCCCTTCCAGCACCTTTCCGAACACTGGCAAAAGGCATATGCCACGATAAGAGGCAGGATCGCTCCTGTCCTTATCTGGCCCCTTTACCAGCGGTATCACTCTCGGGTGTTTCCACTCGGCAGGAAAATATCCTTCCGAGAGGCATCGAGAGTACAACTTCGTCAGGTGCTGAGGGATAGCACGCCATACCTCCTTGACGATCCCACCCGTGATGCCGTCCATTCCCGGCGATCGCCGGCTTCTCAGCTTCGCGACGCTGGTTGCCACCTCGAAGGCTTCGAGGGTCGGTGGAGCAGCAGGAGTTATACCCTCACGCACTGTGGATTCCGCAACAGGGAAGAAGTTGCGGAGGAGTATATCTGCGCAGTCGTGCCATGTCGTAAGTAGCGCGCCGTTCGACCTAAGACATCCAAGATCGGTTGTCTTTTTCCGGCCTCGGCATATTCGGTAGGCGTGCCCCCATGGATCATCCTTGTGCCGTCCCACGAAGTCCCGCCAGTTTTGTTCCTTTGTCATCAGGATAAGCTTCTTATACTGGCCTGAGGCAAGCCTTAATCCAGCGGCAAGTCGCTCAACATCGCCGGTGCCACTCCGACGAGCTGCCTGCAGCCTGCGCCTCAGTCTCCTGACCTCTTGGCGCTTGGTACTCAGTTCAGGATTCCACCATATTACGTTTCCCCTTGCTGCAGGTATCCTGCGCCCTATTACCCTGTCGCACACTTCGTGTACGATGGAGCGAAGGGCTGACACATGATCATCCAACGGCGATTCCTCCAGTTCCTCGAGACATTCAGCTACATCCCTTAGTTCTACTCTGAATCTTCGCCAACTTGCATTGGAGAGCCTCCATTGCGGTACCGGAGCTAGGCTCTCAACGGTACTGCTTGGATCTGGAGTAACCTCAACAGTGATGATGTTGTGGTCACTCAGCTCCCAGAAGTCAACTCTCCATTCGTATGTTGCCCACACACGCGCTGCTTCGTTGGTGAAGGTCACGTCGATATCACTTCTGGAGCGGTGATTATCGAACGTGAACACCTGGCTGGCCGTATTAAGCACACAGACACCGCTTGCGATGATCCACTCGTCCATGTGCTGTCCCCGTTCGCGATTCAGACGGTCTCCAGAGTTAGCTGGAGTTTTGCTGAACCACATCGGGGAAACCGCATTCGCATCAAGTCCGAGGATTGTCGGTGTCCTGCTGGCTAGCAGCAGAACCGTATCCAGGTAGTCAGTGTAGGGCTGCAGGGCAGCTGAGTACTGGCAGTATACGGAGGACAGAAAAATGGTGCCGTATTTTCCTGTGACACTCACGCACACTCCATAATCCGTCGTCAATGTCTCGATGGGCATGCAGATGGCAGACGGGTCGTCCACGATGATGGCAGCTTTCTTCCTTTTGTCAGCGAAGATTCTCATGCCTCCAGGGAGTCCAGTGAGACGCTTGCCTGCGTCCACATAGGGCTCCTGAATGAGTGCGAACAGGTGGCCAGCATCTCTCATCCGCTTTGCAAGCTCGATGACAGCGCAACGGCCTCGACCACAATTCGCTTGGATGAAGCTGAACATGTTAATGTCTAGCTTGCACCCTGGCTAGCACAGCGCTATATATCGGGCATCCACCCGAGAGCATATAGTGCCCCGAGGGTAGCCCTTTATGGCGGCAGTTACGGCAGTCCACCGCATTTTTGCACTTCGCCGCGACGTGGTCGTTCTGTCCGCACTGGCGGCAGACCTGGTTTTCTCTAGCGTACCGACACTCGCTGACTTTGTGGTCAAAACCAAGGCATCGGTGGCACGCATAGGTGCGCACTTGAGAGCGGCAGCGGTAAGAGAACCACTTGATATACACCCTCCCGCTTTCGAGAACGGCCAACGCCTGATCATCTACTTCCAGCGTCACGTTTATAGTGGCGCTGTTAGCTGCTGACCAGGGCTTGGTCGCCAGGACTACCGCCTTCTGGAACTCCTTCAGCGACATCTCCTCGAAGTTTTTCTCTTTTAACTCCATCATGAACTCATCCGGCGTCACAGTGGTGTCCACATCCTGTACCGTCACCCTGGGTTTTGCGGCAGTGTTTTTGGACACCTTAAGGCCCACCTCAGCGAATTTTGCGGAGGCAACGATTTTCGACATCTCCGCCTGCGATGGCGTGCGAATAATCGCGCCGCCCCGCTTCAACTCTCGCACCTCATGCACTCTGACGCCCAAAGCAGGCGCTACCTCTTTGCGGACCTTGTCCGCAATTTGCCTCCCTGATAAGGCCGGATCATCACATGCAACGACTGCCGACCAGGTCTCCCGGATTTTCCGCGGTGCGGCTACAGGGGCATAGGGGGCGACAGGGGCAGCAGGTGAGGCGATAAGGTGCGCGCCTCTAGCAGCGGCGGCTGCGTATGAGACGGCCGAGGCAACCGGTGTCTGCTTCTTAAGGCGGTCCTCAAGCACTCCAATCCGTATAAGGAGGGCTGCAACAACCTCCTCGTAGCGGTTGGCTACGGACTGCACCCTCACATTTGTGGCCGGGTTGGCATAGGAGACCATGAACATCCTACCGATCTCCGATCGGATGTCCCCCATCTCGGCAGCGACGGCACCATTACCTCTCCACTCCCTATCCGAGAAGGATTTTAGAGGACTGGCTGGTGCAACGAAGGTCTTCTCGTGTTCAGCAGAGGATGCAGCAGCGGCGGGGGCTGCGGGAGCGGCAGGGGCTGCGGCAAGGGCAGCGACAGGCGCAGCGGCAGCGGCAGCAGCAGGGGCAGCGGCAGCGGCAGCGGCAGGGGCTGTCGCAGTGTCAGCGGCAGTTGCATCCAGTGCCATCAACTTGCACCTAGAGGCGTCCCTCAGCGGCGCTTTATTGCGCTTACCTCTGGGTCGTCCTCTGCCCCCACTGCTTCCCCTACTACTAGCACTCTCACTGCCAGAATCTCCAACATCCATTTTGGGTGGCGCCATCCGCCGGTTATCGGCAGTTCCAACCCAAAAGCTTTTCCACCAAGGACTTACCCCTTTATTATCAGCTGGTCGGAAAGCTCTATCAGCTGATCAGCTGATAAAAGTTTAGCGATGACAGATAGGGACAGTAGGAATCTCGTTAATCCATTCATGCGCGTCACTAATTAGATGACGAGGCATTTGGCTACCTTAAGAGAGTCATAGTTACTCCCGCCGTTGACCCGCGCTTACTTGAATTTCTTCACTTTGACATTCAGAGCACTGGGCAGAAATCACATTGTGTCAACACCCGCTAGGGCCATCACAATGCTTTGTTTTAATTAGACAGTCGGATTCCCCAAGTCCGTGCCAGTTCTGAATTGATTGTTAATTGATAATCGTTATAATTAATAAGAACTAATTGGTTTAACCCAATTAGTATTCTTAAAAATTTTAGCAAGAAAGTTCCACAATTGGCTACGTAACTAAACTATCCGGGGAACAAGTAACTAACATAAATGCTAGAAACTCTATTTACCCAGAACGAGCACATAAACCATGTTATTGTTTCCCAATCAAGCCCGACTATCTCAATCTTCAGAGCCAATCCTTATCCCGAAGTTACGGATCTAATTTGCCGACTTCCCTTACCTACATTATTCTATCGACTAGAGACTCTTCACCTTGGAGACCAGCTGCGGATATTGGTACGGCCTGTTGAGAAGTTTGCGTGTCCCCACCATAAATTTTCAAGGTCCGAGGAGAAAATATCGACACAACAGTATATGTCATGCTCTTCTAGCCCATCTACCATATCTCTCTGCGAAAGACTTCCATGGTAGTACGGCTATAAAACAGAAAAGAAAACTCTTCCGATATCTCTCGACGGCTTCTTTATGGTCGTTCCTGTTGCCAGGATGAGCACGAGGCCCATATTTAATAACAAACGGATACTCAACAGGTTACGGAATTGGAACCGTATTCCCTTTCGTTCAAAATTATTCAAGTATATTAATTTAGCTAGATTTTATATAATATATATATTTGTTTGGCATTTGTATTTTACTTGAAAATTTTCGGCTTTCGCCTTGAACTTAGGACCGACTAACTCGTGATCAACCACTGTTCACACGAAACCCTTCTCCACTTCAGTCCTCCAAGGTCTCATTCGATTATTTGCTACTACCACCAAGATCTGTACCAATGGCAGCTCCATGCAGGCTTACGCCAAACACTTCTACGCATACCATTGTACCTTCCTACTCACTAAAGTTTCAAAATTTATATTACAAGTAATATAAATCATCTACTTTAGCGGTAATGTATAGGTATACAACTTAAGCGCCATCCATTTTAAGGGCTAGTTGCTTCGGCAGGTGAGTTGTTACACACTCCTTAGCGGATTTCGACTTCCATGATCACCGTCCTGCTGTTTTAAGCAACCAACGCCTTTCATGGTATCTGCATGAGTTGTTAATTTGGGCACCGTAACATTACGTTTGGTTCATCCCACAGCGCCAGTTCTGCTTACCAAAAGTGGCCCACTGGGCACATTATATCATAACCTTGAACTTCATATCAAGAAAGTTAAGGTTCTTACCCATTTAAAGTTTGAGAATAGGTTAAGATCGTTTCGACCCTAAGGCCTCTAATCATTCGCTTTACCAGATAAGATTATTTTATATAATATTAAAATGCACCAGCTATCCTGAGGGAAACTTCGGAAGGAACCAGCTACTAGATGGTTCGATTGGTCTTTCGCCCCTATACTCAATTCTGACAATCGATTTGCACGTCAGAACTGTTTCGGTCTTCCATCAGGGTTTCCCCTGACTTCAACCTGATCAAGTATAGTTCACCATCTTTCGGGTCACAGCATATATGCTCAAGGTACGTTCCAGTTAGAGGCATAAATAATATAAATATCATTATACATAACTATATAGAACGCCCCGGGATTGTGTTAATTAGCTATAAATAGTTAAAAAACTAATCCCATTATTAGTCAAGTTAATTACGCTATTAGGTTTATATCCCAATAACTTGCACATATGTTAGACTCCTTGGTCCGTGTTTCAAGACGGGTCCCGAAGGTATCCTGAATCTTTCGCATTGTTAATCCTACAAGTGCATATAATAAACACAAAAATCAATGATAATTATGCCATTATATAATTCCGAAAAATTAACGCACTGTATTCATATAAATCTATCAGCACTTTATCAAATTAATAACATTTATTCTGTGTTAAAATGCAAGCAAATTAATTTGAATAAACTATAAGTTATATTTTATGATAAATTTGGTATGCTAATAGATTACAATGTCCTTATATGGAAAAAATGCACACTATTATCATAATATTGTTTAAATATTACAATTCTAATGATGAATTTTCCATAACGGATATTCAGGTTCATCGGGCTTAACCTCTAAGCAGTTTCACGTACTGTTTAACTCTCTATTCAGAGTTCTTTTCAACTTTCCCTCACGGTACTTGTTTACTATCGGTCTCATGGTTATATTTAGTTTTAGATGGAGTTTACCACCCACTTAGTGCTGCACTATCAAGCAACACGACTCTTTGGAAACATCATCTAGTAATCATTAACGTTATACGGGCCTGGCACCCTCTATGGGTAAATGGCCTCATTTAAGAAGGACTTAAATCGTTAATTTCTCATACTAGAATATTGACGCTCCATACACTGCATCTCACATTTGCCATATAGACAAAGTGACTTAGTGCTGAACTGATTTCTTTTCGCTCGCCGCTACTAAGAAAATCCTTGTTAGTTTCTTTTCCTCCCCTAATTAATATGCTTAAATTCAGGGGGTAGTCCCATATGAGTTGAGGTTGTGTATAACTTTTATATGCAATTAATTCTTTATATATAATGATAAAACATTTTATTAAATTCGTTATATTAATAATATCTGTATATAAATGGCATTTGTTTGATTTAACGAATCAACGAAGAACAATAATATTGTCAACGGTTTTCTATTTTCTAATCATTAATAAGAGACAATTCTAGATAAATTTTTATGCTAGACATTTCTCAGTATCATTTGATTGAAAAAGAAAATATTTCTCTTCGTTTTTCACATTCAAATTATTTACTAATGTGAGATAATGTTTTTCATATATTTTTTAATATTATGAATAAAATAATTAAATTATTATTATCCAATAATATACCATATGCTTATAAAATTTCATTATAAAATTTGTATAAGCAACTTAATTAGCATAGTCTTACAACCCTCAACCATATGTAGTCCAAGCAGCACTATAAAATTAATTAAAGTACATAACAGCATGGACTGCGATATGCGTTCAAAATGTCGATGTTCATGTGTCCTGCAGTTCACACGATGACGCACAGTTTGCTGCGTTCTTCATCGACCCATGAGCCGAGTGATCCACCGCTTAGAGTTTTATAAATTGGTTTCTTAATTTTGTCAAATATGTTTTTATTGAAAGAAATTAAAAATACACCATTTTACTGGCATATATCAATTCCTTCAATAAATTTATTTTTATACCTAAAACGAATGCTGCGAAATGTCTTAGTTTTATATAACCAATATATATCAAAGTATTTCTTTTTAAATTGCATTTATTGTAAATAAATATATATATATATATATTAATACTTTTTTAGCGATATAAATTGAAATTTATATAAAACATTAACCTGTATAAAACCAGGTACAACATTGTACATTTTAGGTTGTTGCATTATCCAATGTATGCGCATAACTGAGATGAACAATACATATCGCAACGCGTGTATATTATGGTCCATATACACACAGTATTTTAATTGTGTTTATATACAATAATAATTTAATATTATTATTTTAATAATTCGATTTGCTTGTTCGAATTTTTATTTGTTTGTTTTGGCTGCTTATTATTTCTCTCATATGTATTAAATACAATATATAATTTTAATATTTGCATTATTTCGATTTGCTTGTTCGAAATTTCATTTGATCTATATTAGATCATATACATTTTGGCAATTCATATTTTATTTGTATTACTATAATGTATTTATTATAATATAAACAAATATTTTATTAACGGTAAGGATATACAATAATAATTTAATATTATTATTTTAATAATTCGATTTGCTTGTTCGAATTTTTATTTGTTTGCTTTGGCTGCTTATTATTTCTCTCATATGTATTAAATACAATATATAATTTTAATATTTGCATTATTTCGATTTGCTTGTTCGAAATTTTATTTGATCTATATTAGATCTCATATACATTTTGGCAATTCATATTTTATTTGTATTATTATAATGTATTTATTATAATATAAACAAATATTTTATTAACGGTAAGGATATACAATAATAATTTAATATTATTATTTTAATAATTCGATTTGCTTGTTCGAATTTTTATTTGTTTGCTTTGGCTGCTTATTATTTCTCTCATATGTATTAAATACAATATATAATTTTAATATTTGCATTATTTCGATTTGCTTGTTCGAAATTTTATTTGATCTATATTAGATCTCATATACATTTTGGCAATTCATATTTTATTTGTATTATTATAATGTATTTATTATAATATAAACAAATATTTTATTAACGGTAAGGATATACAATAATAATTTAATATTATTATTTTAATAATTCGATTTGCTTGTTCGAATTTTTATTTGTTTGCTTTGGCTGCTTATTAATTTCTCTCATATGTATTAAATACAATATATAATTTTAATATTTGCATTATTTCGATTTGCTTGTTCGAAATTTCATTTGATCTATAATAGATCTCATATACATTTTGGCAATTCATATTTTATTTGTAATACTATAATGTATTTATTATAATATAAACAAATATTTTATTAACGGTAAGGATATTAAAACATTAATGATCCTTCCGCAGGTTCACCTACGGAAACCTTGTTACGACTTTTACTTCCTCTAAATAATCAAGTTCGGTCAACTTTTGCGAAACAACCGTAACACGCAAGGCGTCACAGTGATCACGTCCGGAGACCTCACTAAATAATTCAATCGGTAGTAGCGACGGGCGGTGTGTACAAAGGGCAGGGACGTAATCAATGCGAGTTAATGACTCACACTTACTGGGAATTCCAAGTTCATGTGAACAGTTTCAGTTCACAATCCCAAGCATGAAAGTGGTTCAGCGGTTTACCCGGACCTCTCGGTCTAGGAAATACACGTTGATACTTTCATTGTAGCGCGCGTGCAGCCCAGGACATCTAAGGGCATCACAGACCTGTTATTGCTCAATCTCATTATTGCTAGACGCAATTTGTCCATTTAAGAAGCTAGTGTCCTTATAATGGGACAAACCAACAGGTACGGCTCCACTTATATAAACACATTCAAACACAATAAACATTTTACTGCCACCATGAATGAAGGCTATATAAGCTTCAACACCATAATCCTGAAGATATCTATTTAATATATTTGAGTCTCGTTCGTTATCGGAATTAACCAGACAAATCACTCCACGAACTAAGAACGGCCATGCACCACCACCCATAGATTCGAGAAAGAGCTATCAATCTGTCTTACACACTTATGTTCGGACCTGGTAAGTTTTCCCGTGTTGAGTCAAATTAAGCCGCAGGCTCCACTCCTGGTGGTGCCCTTCCGTCAATTCCTTTAAGTTTCAGCTTTGCAACCATACTTCCCCCGGAGCCCAAAAGCTTTGGTTTCCCGGGAAGCGACTGAGAGAGCCATAAAAGTAGCTACACCCAATTGCTAGCTGGCATCGTTTATGGTTAGAACTAGGGCGGTATCTGATCGCCTTCGAACCTCTAACTTTCGTTCTTGATTAATGAAAACATCTTTGGCAAATGCTTTCGCTTAAGTTAGTCTTACGACGGTCCAAGAATTTCACCTCTCGCGTCGTAATACTAATGCCCCCAAACTGCTTCTATTAATCATTACCTCTTGATCTGAAAACCAATGAAAGCAGAACAGAGGTCTTATTTCATTATCCCATGCACAGAATATTCAGGCATTTGAAGCCTGCTTTAAGCACTCTAATTTGTTCAAAGTAATTGTACCGGCCCACAATAACACTCGTTTAAGAGCACTAATGCAGGTTTTTAAATAGGAGGAACATATGAAAAAATACAAGTATCTAAGCACATGTAAGAACTCCACCGGTAATACGCTTACATACATAAAGGTATAGTACTAACCACAATTGTAAGTTGTACTACCCGTATGAAGCACAAGTTCAACTACGAACGTTTTAACCGCAACAACTTTAATATACGCTATTGGAGCTGGAATTACCGCGGCTGCTGGCACCAGACTTGCCCTCCAATTGGTCCTTGTTAAAGGATTTAAAGTGTACTCATTCCAATTACAGGGCCTCGGATATGAGTCCTGTATTGTTATTTTTCGTCACTACCTCCCCGAGCTGGGAGTGGGTAATTTACGCGCCTGCTGCCTTCCTTAGATGTGGTAGCCGTTTCTCAGGCTCCCTCTCCGGAATCGAACCCTGATTCCCCGTTACCCGTTGCAACCATGGTAGTCCTAGATACTACCATCAAAAGTTGATAGGGCAGACATTTGAAAGATCTGTCGTCGGTACAAGACCATACGATCTGCATGTTATCTAGAGTTCAACCAATATAACGATCTTGCGATCGCTTGGTTTTAGCCTAATAAAAGCACATGTTCCATAAGGTTCATGTTTTAATTGCATGTATTAGCTCTAGAATTACCACAGTTATCCAAGTAACTGTTAACGATCTAAGGAACCATAACTGATATAATGAGCCTTTTGCGGTTTCACTTTTAATTCGTGTGTACTTAGACATGCATGGCTTAATCTTTGAGACAAGCATATAACTACTGGCAGGATCAACCAGAATAATGTTTTTATTCATATTTCATTCATATTTTTTGAATAGAAATTAGCAATATATATGTTGTTATAGATTTTATTTCTATCGAATACGGCCATTTTTATATAGCATTCGTATACGTTTGTTTTCCAATTTATACTTGTTTCGCCACTAATAATAACAAGTTTTTATTGATGTCAAAAAGAATCATATTCTTTATAAACACAATATTTATTTTTCATATATTTTCTTTATATATGCACATTTCATTCTAAAATATCATTTTTGTTCGACATACATAATATATTGTATCCACACATGTACAATTTTTGTTTAACCAATATAAGATATTGAGTTAATCATTTGTATTTTGACGATAAATTTAAAATTTATCTATATATATCCATATAAGTCTCTGGTAATATATAAAATAGAACCGAGTGTATATATATAATTATTACTACTATATTTATTTCTTAAATAATATATACTTATATATTATTTATATATATACTCTTTATTATATATTATATAATTTCTTAAATAACTCTCTTAATAGCTATTTTTTATTATCAACAATATAAGTTGATATTAATATTGAAAATGTATTCATAATTACATTTTTATATTTCTTTGGTAGACTTTTATGTACTATTATTATTTAATAATACACATATAATATAAATCATGTTAGCCTACCTCCTAAAATTAACGATAAAATTCGGAAACAATTTGTTATTCTATGTACAATAGAAACTTGGCCTTTGTTTCAACGTTATTATCTTTGGGCTTAAAATATTAACCGCGGAGCCAAGTCTCGTATTCAAATAAATGAATAAAGAAACAAATTTGACGGATAATATCTTCTCTACTGACATATGTCAATAGCAGACGGCCGGCCCATTGACCATCCTATAGTAGTTTTTGGACACGCTGTCTCCCATTCGGGTATATTCAATTTACTTTGCCACTCACCCATATAGTGTTCTCTTATATAATAAGACAACGCACTTTTATATTCATTATATGGATATATTGCCTTCCTCATATTTGCCACACCACCTATAGTAGTTTTTGGACACGCTGTCTCCCATTCGGGTATATTCAATTTACTTTGCCACTCACCCATATAGTGTTCTCTTATATAATAAGAAAACGCACTTTTATTTTCATTATATGGATATATTGCCTTCCTCATATTTGCCACACCACCTATAGTAGTTTTTGGACACGCTGTCTCCCATTCGGGTATATTCAATTTACTTTGCCACTCACCCATATAGTGTTCTCTTATATAATAAGAAAACGCACTTTTATTTTCATTATATGGATATATTGCCTTCCTCATATTTGCCACACCACCTATAGTAGTTTTTGGACACGCTGTCTCCCATTCGGGTATATTCAATTCTCTTTGCCACTCACCCTTATAGTATTCTCTTATTTAATAAGAATACTAAAATACTTCTCATATTATAGATGTAATCTATTAACTTCTCAATATCCATACGGTTTATGTATGGTATTGACAAAATCCTATGCATTTGCATAAGATTTATTTTGCCACAATTTATAGTACTAGTGCCGCCCTCACTAGGTATAAATATCTCATTTCGCTAGTAGTGTATGGGCAAATTCTACTAGCTATTCTCATAAATATGTCACTTATATGCCATATCTATACAATTCATGCACTTTTATATGTATATTTGCTATATTATACATTATTATGCCTTATAGGTATTATACCTATAAGCCACATCCATACGATTGCTTAATATAAATATATGTATAATTTTTTATACATATTTTTTTTTTATTTATGTATGGTTTTTTATTCATATCCATATACTGTATTCACTTTTATATGGATATGATTGGCGTTTTATATAGTATTGACAAAATCATAAGTTTGACCAATACGAGGAGAGGTCCGCCAACGACCACCTCCCTATAGGTGTTTTTGGACACGCTGTCTCCCATTCGACTGCTTACTATACTAGGGGCTACCCGCTCCGTATGATATTCTCTCATATAACAAGAGAATGCAAGAAATATTCGTATTTTATGAATATAATCCATTTATTTTTCAATATCCATACGTTTTACTTAGTTTTTTGTACGGTATTGACAAAATCCTATGCATTTGCATAAGATTTATTTTGCCACAATTTATAGTACTAGTGCCGCCCTCACTAGGTATAAATATCTCATTTCGCTAGTAGTGTATGGGGAAATTCTACTAGCTATTCTCATAAATATGTCACTTATATGCCATATCTATACAATTCATGCACTTTTATATGTATATTTGCTATATTATACATTATTATGCCTTATAGGTATTATACCTATAAGCCACATCCATACGATTGCTTAATATAAATATATGTATAATTTTTTATACATATTTTTTTTTTATTTTTGTATGGTTTTTTATTCATATCCATATACTGTATTCAATTTTATATGGATATGATTGGCGTTTTATATAGTATTGACAAAATCATAAGTTTGACCAATACGAGGAGAGGTCCGCCAACGACCACCTCCCTATAGGTGTTTTTGGACACGCTGTCTCCCATTCGACTGCTTACTATACTAGGGGCTACCCGCTCCGTATGATATTCTCTCATATAACAAGAGAATGCAAGAAATATTCGTATTTTATGAATATAATCCATTTATTTTTCAATATCCATACGTTTTACTTAGTTTTTTGTACGGTATTGACAAAATCCTATGCATTTGCATAAGATTTATTTTGCCACAATTTATAGTACTAGTGCCGCCCTCACTAGGTATAAATATCTCATTTCGCTAGTAGTGTATGGGCAAATTCTACTAGCTATTCTCATAAATATGTCACTTATATGCCATATCTATACAATTCATGCACTTTTATATGTATATTTGCTATATTATACATTATTATGCCTTATAGGTATTATACCTATAAGCCACATCCATACGATTGCTTAATATAAATATATGTATAATTTTTTATACATATTTTTTTTTATTTATGTATGGTTTTTTATTCATATCCATATACTGTATTCACTTTTATATGGATATGATTGGCGTTTTATATAGTATTGACAAAATCATAAGTTTGACCAATACGAGGAGAGGTCCGCCAACGACCACCTCCCTATAGGTGTTTTTGGACACGCTGTCTCCCATTCGACTGCTTACTATACTAGGGGCTACCCGCTCCGTATGATATTCTCTCATATAACAAGAGAATGCAAGAAATATTCGTATTTTATGAATATAATCCATTTATTTTTCAATATCCATACGTTTTACTTAGTTTTTTGTACGGTATTGACAAAATCCTATGCATTTGCATAAGATTTATTTTGCCACAATTTATAGTACTAGTGCCGCCCTCACTAGGTATAAATATCTCATTTCGCTAGTAGTGTATGGGGAAATTCTACTAGCTATTCTCATAAATATGTCACTTATATGCCATATCTATACAATTCATGCACTTTTATATGTATATTTGCTATATTATACATTATTATGCCTTATAGGTATTATACCTATAAGCCACATCCATACGATTGCTTAATATAAATATATGTATAATTTTTTATACATATTTTTTTTTTATTTTTGTATGGTTTTTTATTCATATCCATATACTGTATTCAATTTTATATGGATATGATTGGCGTTTTATATAGTATTGACAAAATCATAAGTTTGACCAATACGAGGAGAGGTCCGCCAACGACCACCTCCCTATAGGTGTTTTTGGACACGCTGTCTCCCATTCGACTGCTTACTATACTAGGGGCTACCCGCTCCGTATGATATTCTCTCATATAACAAGAGAATGCAAGAAATATTCGTATTTTATGAATATAATCCATTTATTTTTCAATATCCATACGTTTTACTTAGTTTTTTGTACGGTATTGACAAAATCCTATGCATTTGCATAAGATTTATTTTGCCACAATTTATAGTACTAGTGCCGCCCTCACTAGGTATAAATATCTCATTTCGCTAGTAGTGTATGGGCAAATTCTACTAGCTATTCTCATAAATATGTCACTTATATGCCATATCTATACAATTCATGCACTTTTATATGTATATTTGCTATATTATACATTATTATGCCTTATAGGTATTATACCTATAAGCCACATCCATACGATTGCTTAATATAAATATATGTATAATTTTTTATACATATTTTTTTTTATTTATGTATGGTTTTTTATTCATATCCATATACTGTATTCACTTTTATATGGATATGATTGGCGTTTTATATAGTATTGACAAAATCATAAGTTTGACCAATACGAGGAGAGGTCCGCCAACGACCACCTCCCTATAGGTGTTTTTGGACACGCTGTCTCCCATTCGACTGCTTACTATACTAGGGGCTACCCGCTCCGTATGATATTCTCTCATATAACAAGAGAATGCAAGAAATATTCGTATTTTATGAATATAATCCATTTATTTTTCAATATCCATACGTTTTACTTAGTTTTTTGTACGGTATTGACAAAATCCTATGCATTTGCATAAGATTTATTTTGCCACAATTTATAGTACTAGTGCCGCCCTCACTAGGTATAAATATCTCATTTCGCTAGTAGTGTATGGGCAAATTCTACTAGCTATTCTCATAAATATGTCACTTATATGCCATATCTATACAATTCATGCACTTTTATATGTATATTTGCTATATTATACATTATTATGCCTTATAGGTATTATACCTATAAGCCACATCCATACGATTGCTTAATATAAATATATGTATAATTTTTTATACATATTTTTTTTTATTTATGTATGGTTTTTTATTCATATCCATATACTGTATTCACTTTTATATGGATATGATTGGCGTTTTATATAGTATTGACAAAATCATAAGTTTGACCAATACGAGGAGAGGTCCGCCAACGACCACCTCCCTATAGGTGTTTTTGGACACGCTGTCTCCCATTCGACTGCTTACTATACTAGGGGCTGCCCGCTCCGTATGATATTCTCTCGTATAACAAGAGAATGCAAGAAATATTCGTATTTTATGAATATAATCCATTTATTTTTCAATATCCATACGTTTTACTTAGTTTTTTGTACGGTATTGACAAAATCCTATGCATTTGCATAAGATTTATTTTGCCACAATTTATAGTACTAGTGCCGCCCTCACTAGGTATAAATATCTCATTTCGCTAGTAGTGTATGGGCAAATTCTACTAGCTATTCTCATAAATGCCTTCTTTATGCCATATCTATACAATTTATGCACTTTTATATGTATATTTGCTAATATTATACATTATTATGCCTTATAGGTATTATACCTATAAGCCATATACATACGATTTCATTTTTTTATTTATATATGGTTTTGTATTTATAACCATATACCGTATTTACTTTTATAAGGATATGATTGGCGTTTTATATAGTATTGACAAAATTATAAGTTTGACAAACACTTTTTTAAGTCTTTTAGTTAAAATTGTCATTTTTAATTGACTATCTAAACACTAGATATATTTGCACATGGAGCAAAGAGTATAAAAATTGGTCGCGTCACTAATAATATCGCGATACATTTTTACTACCATCAAAATACCACATACGTTTATATGTCCTCTTTATTTAATTTGGTTTCTAAACCTCAGGAATAGTTTTAATTATATGTGCGCTCTAAGTTGAATGAATTTCTTGAATCTCTTTACTTGAATTTCTAAGACTTAAAAATATTTATAAATAGATGTCCTATTGCATAATATTTTTTTATCGCTTCACTTATAAAATAACGATCCTGCCTTTCTACCTTTGAATAAACATTCATATAAACATGGAGAAAAAAACGTTCGCGTCACTAACAGTATGTGACGATAAAATTTTGCTAACATTAAAAGGAACATATTTTTATATGTCAACTCTTAGTTGAATTGGTCTATTGCTTAAGATTCTAGACCTTAGGAATATTTTTATATTATATGTTTGCCAATCTTCGCGTCACTAAAAAGATGACGATTCATATTGTTATTATTAGATGGTCGAGTTGTACTTATATTGATATGTTAATCAAATTGGTCTCTTACTTGAAAATCTAGACCTTAGGAATATTTTTATATTATATGTTTGCCAATCTTCGCGTCACTAATAAGATGACGATTCATATTATTATTAGATGGTCGAGTTGTACTTATATTGATATGTTAATCAAATTGGTCTCTTACTTGAAAATCTAGACCTTAGGAATATTTTTATATTATATGTTTGCCAATCTTCGCGTCACTAATAAGATGACGATTCATATTATTATTAGATGGTCGAGTTGTACTTATATTGATATGTTAATCAAATTGGTCTCTTACTTGAAAATCTAGACCTTAGGAATATTTTTATATTATATGTTTGCCAATCTTCGCGTCACTAATAAGATGACGATTCATATTGTTATTATTAGATGGTCGAGTTGTACTTATATTGATATGTTAATCAAATTGGTCTCTTACTTGAAAATCTAGACCTTAGGAATATTTTTATATTATATGTTTGCCAATCTTCGCGTCACTAATAAGATGACGATTCATATTGTTATTATTAGATGGTCGAGTTGTACTTATATTGATATGTTAATCAAATTGGTCTCTTACTTGAAAATCTAGACCTTAGGAATATTTTTATATTATATGTTTGCCAATCTTCGCGTCACTAATAAGATGACGATTCATATTGTTATTATTAGATGGTCGAGTTGTACTTATATTGATATGTTAATCAAATTGGTCTCTTACTTGAAAATCTAGACCTTAGGAATGTAATATATAAAGGATTAAAAATTCGCCACAAAGCCAAGCAAACAATCAATGCATACAAATAGATTGTTGGTTGAACTTTATATAAGAAGTTCAACACAACAAATAAATTATGCAATTTTATTATCGAATCATCAAGCAAAGGATAAGCTTCAGTGGATCGCAGTATGGCAGCTGCTCAACCACTTACAACACCTTGCCTGTTACAAAAGTCGTTTACAATTGATTCTAGGCTTTGTCATTGTATTAAATAATGCTTTTATATGTAACTAGCGCGGCATCAGGTGATCAAAGATCCTCCCAATTTACTATGTTACAAATTACATTGGCATCACATCCATTGTCGTTTAAAAAGTAAATTATAAACTTTAAATGGTTTAGAAGCCATACAATGCAAATTGCCCCTTATTTATCATTGCAGTCCAGCACGGATACGACCTTAGAGGCGTTCAGGCATAATCCAACGGACGTAGCGTCATACCACTGTTCGCTCGAACAAGTATTGTGCCATTGGTCCGTACCTGCGGTTCCTCTCGTACTACGCAGGAATGCTGTCGCAACAACGTTTTGTCATTAGTAGGGTAAAACTAACCTGTCTCACGACGGTCTAAACCCAGCTCACGTTCCCTTGCATGGGTGAACAATCCAACGCTTGGTGAATTTTGCTTCACAATGATAGGAAGAGCCGACATCGAAGGATCAAAAAGCGACGTCGCTATGAACGCTTGGCCGCCACAAGCCAGTTATCCCTATGGTAACTTTTCTGACACCTCTTGTTAAAAACTCTTTAAACCAAAAGGATCGATAGGCCGAGCTTTTGCTGTCCCTGTGTGTACTGAACACCGAGATCAAGTCAGCATTTGCCCTTTTGCTCTATGTGTGGTTTCTGTCCGCACTGAGCTGGCCTTGGGACACCTCCGTTATTATTTGAGAGATGTACCGCCCCAGTCAAACTCCCTACCTGGCAATGTCCTTGAATTGGATCATACCTGAGTAATTGGAGTTATACCAAATTTTCAAATCAAAAATACATAAATGCACCGTTTTATTAAAGAATTTGTTTGCGATTATATAACAAACTCGTGATACTTTGATCAAGAAGCTTGCATCAAAACCCAATACCATAAGATATAATAAATATATCCGTATAATGGCTAGGAAATGATACACGTTCCATTTAATCAAGTAAGTAAGGAAACAATAAGAGTAGTGGTATTTCATTGGCGATACCAAACCGAGGTCTAATATCTCCCACTTATTCTACACCTCTTATGTCTCCTTACACTGCCAGATTAGAGTCAAGCTCAAAAGGGTCTTCTTTCCCCGCTAATTATTCCAAGCCCGTTCCCTTGGCTGTGGTTTCGCTAGATAGTAGATAGGGACAGTGGGAATCGGATCCCTCCGAACTTATTTAACGTGGCGTGTTCCACACTAAAGGGATTACAACCACGGCACTCACATATGCCCACTTTGGAGCATATAGTGCAGCGGGTCTAGGTTAAGCGCCAGACCAACGCCCCGGACTAGAAGCTATAGCTATGTACATAGCAACCACCCCAGTAGCAATTTAAGTACTTGCTTGTCGGGCAAGCACTTCCCCTTGCGTTGGGGCGAGATCTATCTAAAATCTCTACTGTTCTTTGGGTCGCAGCACCCGAGTTGTATAAACGCAACATCCACGTCGAGCCCGGGGACTCTACCCGCGATATAGGTGTCAACCACAGCCACCACGAAACTCCCACAAGGGGGCCGACCTCAATGAGCAGCCTTGGATAACTGCTCAACCCGTGGTACCGAAAATTACAGGCTCGGTGGGCCTCACCCCTTCAGCTCCGACAAGCTCGGATGGGGCAACCATGTCATATTAGTCGCCTCCTACGACAAGCAATGACAGACTGTGGCAGTATTCTTCGCTGCTACCACACGGCAGGGATGAGGACTAAGAGTCCCTCCTCCGGTTGAACGCCTCCTCGGCAAACGCTGTAAGCCTTCTGGTCTTCTCCTGATCCGCTAGTATGCCATCGAATCCAATCCATCTTTCGCCAACTTGCTGCACACCAAGTCCATCGAGGTCTCGCAAATCTTCATAGTTCGGGCAGTCGCATAGAACATGTTGCCAGTCCTCATATGGGTCGCCACATGAGCATGCGGCAGTGCCCGACGCTCTGACACCAAACAGAAATGCGTTTAGCGATCCATGTCCTGTAAGCAAGAATCCGGTACGCATCGTGAATCCAAAGTTAGGATCGCGATAGGCAAATTCGACATCCGGGATGAACTTGTAGGTCACCCGGCCGGATGACTCTACGCTATCCCATCTGTCTTGCCACGCGTGCAGTATGCACTGCTCAGTACGCACCTTCATCTGCCCTCGGCTAAGACTTGTGAGGTCCTCGCCATAACACAGATCGTACTCCTCCAACGGGTATCCACGCTTAAGCTTGTATTTGGCTGCCACTTGCTTGGCGACCAAATCAAGCGGGGGAGCGCCAGCAAGAACCTGCAGTGCCACAGTAGACACTGTTCGGCAAACCGGGAGGCTACCAAGCAGGATGAGCCTCTGGCAAGAAAGAAGTCGCTTCCTGGCCACTACTTCCTGCGTCGTATCGACATACCATATCGGGGCACCAAATAGCACACAGGGTACCATGAGTCCGGCATAGATGGTCCGCTTGGCTCGAGGACTGAATCCCCAGTCTGCTCGAAGCACACGCGCCAATGCTCCAACGACTCCGGTCATTCGCTGCTTGAGCGAGGTGAAGTGCTTGGAGAATTTCAAGCATTCTTCGACCGTGATGCCAAGATACCGGCAGCTGCTTACATACGGCAAGCTTGCTCCAGCAAGCTTGACCGCTGGGGGCCGACTAAGCACACCCGAAGGATTACGTGCCAAAGGTGGGCGGGCGTTCTCCTTAAGCAGCATTATCACCGTCTTGCTGGTGGAGACGGCAACGCCGACTTCCATCCCCCACGCTTCTACGATGGACATTAGCTGCGCTCCTTTTGTCTCTAGCACGCTTCGGGATTCTCCCTCGACGAGAAGCAGCAGGTCATCCGCGTACGCGCTCAAGGCGCAGTACGACTCAAGGCGTCGGAGCAGAACGTCCATCAGCAAGTCCCATATAAATGGGCCGCTGATTGATCCCTGCGGACAGCCTCTAGTTACGGGAACATTAACTGCCTCGTAACTGCTTCGGATCACTGCGCTTCTGCCTGAGAAAAAGCTCTGCCACAAGCCCATCTCTCGGCATCCCAGTTCGGCTAATCGGCGCAATGCAGCACTCCATTCCACGTTGTCAAAGGCTCCCTTGAAGTCCACGAAAATTCCGAGCACGTATTTCGCCGGGCTGGCATGAACACTGCTCTTAACGTGCATCCAAGCGTCCTCCACACAACGTCCTTGGCGAAATCCGAATTGCCATCTACAGCCTTCCGGAAGAACTTCCCTCACACGATCCACCATAATGGCCTCGAGCACCTTGCCAAAAACCGGCAGCAGGCAAATTCCGCGATATGACGACGGTTCGCACTTGTCCTTGTCGGGTCCCTTGAGCAGTGCCACTACACGTGGGCATTTCCACTCTGCGGGGAAGTACCCCGACCGGACGCAGTTTGAATACAGCACCGTCAGATGCTGAGGTATGGCACGCCACACAGCCTTGCAAATCGTCCCGTTGATACCGTCCATGCCAGGCGAGCGCTTGCTCTTCAACCTGGCGACACAAGCATCAACTTCCGAGACATTCAAGGGCGGTGGGATTTCCTCCACGGGGGCAATCGGTGCGTCAGACTCCGCAGCTGGGAAAAAGTTGCGGAGGAGCACTCGCGCACAGTCACTCCAATTGGTGACCAGCTCGCCATTCACGCGGAGGCACCCAATCTCCGTCCGTCTCTTGCGACCTCGGCACATCTTGTAGACGCGCCCCCAGGGATCGTGCGAGTTTTCTCCCACGATGCGTCTCCAGCTGTTCTCCTTGGTCCTCACGATAAGCTTCCTGTAGTCGGCTGTGGCAAGCCTCAGCTCCACTACAGTCAGCTCGGCCACGTCATCATGCTGATGGCGTCTGGCATCCTGAAGACGGCGCCTGAGTCTCCTGACTTGGCGGCGCTTTGCGCAAAGGTCAGCGGTCCACCAACTTACCCTCGTTCTCGGCTGTCCGGGCGTTCTCCTTCCCAACGCAAGGTCGCACACATCGTGCACCATCCTGCGGAGTCTAGACACTTGTTGGTCCAGCGGCAATCCTTGGAAGTCTTCCGGAATCTCGGCTGCCCTATTCACCAATTCCTGTTCGAACAGACGCCAACGTGCATTGGAGAAGTTCCAGGACGGTACCGGAGATAATCTCCCAACGGCATTCGCGGTCGAGGTGCTGGCCACAACGGAAATTACGTTGTGGTCACTCAATTCCCACTCGTCCACTCTCCACTCATATGTGGCTAGCATATGTCCTGCTGAGTTGGCGAATGTCACGTCGATATCGCTGTGCGATCTTATGTTATCGAACGTGTAGCTTTGACTAGGTTGGTTCAAGACCACCGCTCCCTTCGTCAGCATCCACTCGGACAGCAGCTCACCCCGGGAGTAGTTAGTTAGTCCCTCCGGTCGAGGAGGGAGTTTACTAAACCACATGGGGGACGCTGCGTTCGCATCAAGTCCGAAGATTGCTGGAGTACTGCTGGCCAGCAGCAGGACAGAATCCAAGTACCTTAGGTACGACTGGAGGTTGTAGCTGTATTCATCCGGTTGCGGGTTCGGTCTACCATTTGGTCTGCTATCGAACTGGCAGTATGCGGCGCAAAGGAAGATTGAGCCAAAACTTCCTTTAATGCACACACACACGCCGTAGTTGTTGGTGAGCGGCTCCACTGGCATGCAGATGACATCCTGGTGGCTGACAAAGATGGCTGCCTTCCCTCGCCGATCGACGAAGCTTCGCACTCCATCCGGCAACACGTCTATCCTCTCGTCACCTGCGTAAGGCTCCTGAACCAGTGCGAACAGACTCTTGCTTTCAAGCAACCGGACTCCGAGCTCGATGGTCGCCGCTCGTCCTCGACCACAGTTTGCTTGGATGAACCTAAACATTAATGTCTAGAGTTCACCCTCGCAAGCACTGCCGCATATACGGGACATCCCGGGGACAGCATGTGGTGTCCCGACGGGTAGCCCTTAAACCGGCAGTTCCGGCAGTCCACCGGCTTCTGGCACTCGCGTGCACTGTGGCCAGTTTGTCCGCACTGTCGGCAGACATTCTCCTTATACCGGCAGTCCTTCACCTTGTGGTCGAAACCCACGCACCTGTGGCATGCGTAAGTGCGCACCAACGCCCGGCAGTTGTACGCAAACCAGCCAATGTACGCCTTGCCACCGTCAAGCACGTCGAGGGCCGTGGTGCTGACTTCCAGCGTCACATTTACAGTGGCGCCATCCGCCTGCGACCACGATTTCTCTAGCCGCACCTGCTTTTTGAAGGCCTCCAGGTCCATTCGGTCTGCGAAGTTGTTTTTAAACAACTCGCTCATAAAATCAGCCGGTGGCGTCGCAGTATCAACATTGCTGACCAGAACTTTTGGAGTCTGGGCTGGGCTTTGCTTCACCTCCAAGCCAGCTTCTGCAAACTTCCTATTTGCCACAACCTTCCTTATTTCCCCGGACGACGGGGTGCGGATAATGGCACCGCCACGCGCCAGTCCTCTGACTTCGTGTAGACGGACTCCTAGTGAAGGAGCAATCTCCTTCCGCACCTTTTCAGCCAGCTGCTGCCCCGAAATATTCGGGTCTGAGCTGTGAACCACAGCCGACCAGGTCTCGCGCGGCTTCCTCGGCATCGGGACCGGCACGGCAGGGGGCATGACAGAGGACACCGGCAGGCTGGGGTACGCAGTGGCATACACCGAGGGCATATGGGCGGCTCCATGTTGGATAGTCGGCGGTGGCGGCGGTGGCGGCGGTGGCGGCGTTGGCAGCGGCGTCCTCTTCATTTGCTTCCACCGGTCCTCCAAAATCGCATTGCGCACCGTGAGCGCCGAGATCAGGGCCTCGTACTTTGCGGCGACTCTGAGTAACTCCCTCGTTGAGCTTCGTCCCAGGCAGGTGGTGACGTCCAGCACGATCTCCGACCTAATTTTCGCGATCTCCGCGGAAATTCGGCCGAGGCCACCTCTCACGATCTCCATTGCCTCGAGCTCCTCTACGCATTCTCCTTCTCCGGTGGCAGCGGCGCCAGCAGCGGCGCCAGCTGCGACGCCGACGCAGGCATCGGCAGAGGAGGCAGCGGGGACAGTGCCAGCAGCGGGGACGATGGCAGCAACGGGAGCCGGCGGCGGCGGCATCTCCAGCGATGACAGCGTCTTCTCCACAAGTTGCTTCGGTCCACCACTGCCTCCGTCGATGGCCACATACTTGGCCTGTGAGGCATCCCTCGCAGCTGCACCTCTGCCACGCTTTCCCTTCGACCGACCCTGCCTATCACGGCTAACACTGCCGCTACGACTGCTCGCAGACTCACTGCCCGAGCATCCACCTGCCGTCTCCATCGGAGATGGAGCCATTTTCCTCCTACCACCAAACTTACTCGAGCAAGTACACTTACCCGATACGCAAGTTTAGCCGGTACACACACCCGCTAGAACAGCTGACTGCGAGAGAGAAAGCTCGCTCTCGCCGCTTTTGCTCTCACGAAAGTTCTCGCGGCTGCACTCACCCACGCGCACGTGTGGAAATTTTCCAAAAAGGAAAACGGCGATTTCCACTCTTACCGCTCACTTTTCAAAATTGTTTTTACACAGGCGTCTTCCTTGCACTAAACTGCGAATTTTAGTCCAATTTCGAGCTCTGTACACCCAGAAATAACTTTGAAATGACCGTTTGATTGGGACCACGAGAAAACACACGTCCGTCGTTAATCCATTCATGCGCGTCACTAATTAGATGACGAGGCATTTGGCTACCTTAAGAGAGTCATAGTTACTCCCGCCGTTGACCCGCGCTTACTTGAATTTCTTCACTTTGACATTCAGAGCACTGGGCAGAAATCACATTGTGTCAACACCCGCTAGGGCCATCACAATGCTTTGTTTTAATTAGACAGTCGGATTCCCCAAGTCCGTGCCAGTTCTGAATTGATTGTTAATTGATAATCGTTATAATTAATAAGAACTAATTGGTTTAACCCAATTAGTATTCTTAAAAATTTTAGCAAGAAAGTTCCACAATTGGCTACGTAACTAAACTATCCGGGGAACAAGTAACTAACATAAATGCTAGAAACTCTATTTACCCAGAACGAGCACATAAACCATGTTATTGTTTCCCAATCAAGCCCGACTATCTCAATCTTCAGAGCCAATCCTTATCCCGAAGTTACGGATCTAATTTGCCGACTTCCCTTACCTACATTATTCTATCGACTAGAGACTCTTCACCTTGGAGACCAGCTGCGGATATTGGTACGGCCTGTTGAGAAGTTTGCGTGTCCCCACCATAAATTTTCAAGGTCCGAGGAGAAAATATCGACACAACAGTATATGTCATGCTCTTCTAGCCCATCTACCATATCTCTCTGCGAAAGACTTCCATGGTAGTACGGCTATAAAACAGAAAAGAAAACTCTTCCGATATCTCTCGACGGCTTCTTTATGGTCGTTCCTGTTGCCAGGATGAGCACGAGGCCCATATTTAATAACAAACGGATACTCAACAGGTTACGGAATTGGAACCGTATTCCCTTTCGTTCAAAATTATTCAAGTATATTAATTTAGCTAGATTTTATATAATATATATATTTGTTTGGCATTTGTATTTTACTTGAAAATTTTCGGCTTTCGCCTTGAACTTAGGACCGACTAACTCGTGATCAACCACTGTTCACACGAAACCCTTCTCCACTTCAGTCCTCCAAGGTCTCATTCGATTATTTGCTACTACCACCAAGATCTGTACCAATGGCAGCTCCATGCAGGCTTACGCCAAACACTTCTACGCATACCATTGTACCTTCCTACTCACTAAAGTTTCAAAATTTATATTACAAGTAATATAAATCATCTACTTTAGCGGTAATGTATAGGTATACAACTTAAGCGCCATCCATTTTAAGGGCTAGTTGCTTCGGCAGGTGAGTTGTTACACACTCCTTAGCGGATTTCGACTTCCATGATCACCGTCCTGCTGTTTTAAGCAACCAACGCCTTTCATGGTATCTGCATGAGTTGTTAATTTGGGCACCGTAACATTACGTTTGGTTCATCCCACAGCGCCAGTTCTGCTTACCAAAAGTGGCCCACTGGGCACATTATATCATAACCTTGAACTTCATATCAAGAAAGTTAAGGTTCTTACCCATTTAAAGTTTGAGAATAGGTTAAGATCGTTTCGACCCTAAGGCCTCTAATCATTCGCTTTACCAGATAAGATTATTTTATATAATATTAAAATGCACCAGCTATCCTGAGGGAAACTTCGGAAGGAACCAGCTACTAGATGGTTCGATTGGTCTTTCGCCCCTATACTCAATTCTGACAATCGATTTGCACGTCAGAACTGTTTCGGTCTTCCATCAGGGTTTCCCCTGACTTCAACCTGATCAAGTATAGTTCACCATCTTTCGGGTCACAGCATATATGCTCAAGGTACGTTCCAGTTAGAGGCATAAATAATATAAATATCATTATACATAACTATATAGAACGCCCCGGGATTGTGTTAATTAGCTATAAATAGTTAAAAAACTAATCCCATTATTAGTCAAGTTAATTACGCTATTAGGTTTATATCCCAATAACTTGCACATATGTTAGACTCCTTGGTCCGTGTTTCAAGACGGGTCCCGAAGGTATCCTGAATCTTTCGCATTGTTAATCCTACAAGTGCATATAATAAACACAAAAATCAATGATAATTATGCCATTATATAATTCCGAAAAATTAACGCACTGTATTCATATAAATCTATCAGCACTTTATCAAATTAATAACATTTATTCTGTGTTAAAATGCAAGCAAATTAATTTGAATAAACTATAAGTTATATTTTATGATAAATTTGGTATGCTAATAGATTACAATGTCCTTATATGGAAAAAATGCACACTATTATCATAATATTGTTTAAATATTACAATTCTAATGATGAATTTTCCATAACGGATATTCAGGTTCATCGGGCTTAACCTCTAAGCAGTTTCACGTACTGTTTAACTCTCTATTCAGAGTTCTTTTCAACTTTCCCTCACGGTACTTGTTTACTATCGGTCTCATGGTTATATTTAGTTTTAGATGGAGTTTACCACCCACTTAGTGCTGCACTATCAAGCAACACGACTCTTTGGAAACATCATCTAGTAATCATTAACGTTATACGGGCCTGGCACCCTCTATG
>NW_026114538.1:132500-158980 GCF_025231255.1 Drosophila biarmipes
CCTTTGTTTCAACGTTATTATCTTTGGGCTTAAAATATTAACCGCGGAGCCAAGTCTCGTATTCAAATAAATGAATAAAGAAACAAATTTGACGGATAATATCTTCTCTACTGACATATGTCAATAGCAGACGGCCGGCCCATTGACCATCCTATAGTAGTTTTTGGACACGCTGTCTCCCATTCGGGTATATTCAATTTACTTTGCCACTCACCCATATAGTGTTCTCTTATATAATAAGACAACGCACTTTTATATTCATTATATGGATATATTGCCTTCCTCATATTTGCCACACCACCTATAGTAGTTTTTGGACACGCTGTCTCCCATTCGGGTATATTCAATTTACTTTGCCACTCACCCATATAGTGTTCTCTTATATAATAAGAAAACGCACTTTTATTTTCATTATATGGATATATTGCCTTCCTCATATTTGCCACACCACCTATAGTAGTTTTTGGACACGCTGTCTCCCATTCGGGTATATTCAATTTACTTTGCCACTCACCCATATAGTGTTCTCTTATATAATAAGAAAACGCACTTTTATTTTCATTATATGGATATATTGCCTTCCTCATATTTGCCACACCACCTATAGTAGTTTTTGGACACGCTGTCTCCCATTCGGGTATATTCAATTCTCTTTGCCACTCACCCTTATAGTATTCTCTTATTTAATAAGAATACTAAAATACTTCTCATATTATAGATGTAATCTATTAACTTCTCAATATCCATACGGTTTATGTATGGTATTGACAAAATCCTATGCATTTGCATAAGATTTATTTTGCCACAATTTATAGTACTAGTGCCGCCCTCACTAGGTATAAATATCTCATTTCGCTAGTAGTGTATGGGCAAATTCTACTAGCTATTCTCATAAATATGTCACTTATATGCCATATCTATACAATTCATGCACTTTTATATGTATATTTGCTATATTATACATTATTATGCCTTATAGGTATTATACCTATAAGCCACATCCATACGATTGCTTAATATAAATATATGTATAATTTTTTATACATATTTTTTTTTTATTTATGTATGGTTTTTTATTCATATCCATATACTGTATTCACTTTTATATGGATATGATTGGCGTTTTATATAGTATTGACAAAATCATAAGTTTGACCAATACGAGGAGAGGTCCGCCAACGACCACCTCCCTATAGGTGTTTTTGGACACGCTGTCTCCCATTCGACTGCTTACTATACTAGGGGCTACCCGCTCCGTATGATATTCTCTCATATAACAAGAGAATGCAAGAAATATTCGTATTTTATGAATATAATCCATTTATTTTTCAATATCCATACGTTTTACTTAGTTTTTTGTACGGTATTGACAAAATCCTATGCATTTGCATAAGATTTATTTTGCCACAATTTATAGTACTAGTGCCGCCCTCACTAGGTATAAATATCTCATTTCGCTAGTAGTGTATGGGGAAATTCTACTAGCTATTCTCATAAATATGTCACTTATATGCCATATCTATACAATTCATGCACTTTTATATGTATATTTGCTATATTATACATTATTATGCCTTATAGGTATTATACCTATAAGCCACATCCATACGATTGCTTAATATAAATATATGTATAATTTTTTATACATATTTTTTTTTTATTTTTGTATGGTTTTTTATTCATATCCATATACTGTATTCAATTTTATATGGATATGATTGGCGTTTTATATAGTATTGACAAAATCATAAGTTTGACCAATACGAGGAGAGGTCCGCCAACGACCACCTCCCTATAGGTGTTTTTGGACACGCTGTCTCCCATTCGACTGCTTACTATACTAGGGGCTACCCGCTCCGTATGATATTCTCTCATATAACAAGAGAATGCAAGAAATATTCGTATTTTATGAATATAATCCATTTATTTTTCAATATCCATACGTTTTACTTAGTTTTTTGTACGGTATTGACAAAATCCTATGCATTTGCATAAGATTTATTTTGCCACAATTTATAGTACTAGTGCCGCCCTCACTAGGTATAAATATCTCATTTCGCTAGTAGTGTATGGGCAAATTCTACTAGCTATTCTCATAAATATGTCACTTATATGCCATATCTATACAATTCATGCACTTTTATATGTATATTTGCTATATTATACATTATTATGCCTTATAGGTATTATACCTATAAGCCACATCCATACGATTGCTTAATATAAATATATGTATAATTTTTTATACATATTTTTTTTTATTTATGTATGGTTTTTTATTCATATCCATATACTGTATTCACTTTTATATGGATATGATTGGCGTTTTATATAGTATTGACAAAATCATAAGTTTGACCAATACGAGGAGAGGTCCGCCAACGACCACCTCCCTATAGGTGTTTTTGGACACGCTGTCTCCCATTCGACTGCTTACTATACTAGGGGCTACCCGCTCCGTATGATATTCTCTCATATAACAAGAGAATGCAAGAAATATTCGTATTTTATGAATATAATCCATTTATTTTTCAATATCCATACGTTTTACTTAGTTTTTTGTACGGTATTGACAAAATCCTATGCATTTGCATAAGATTTATTTTGCCACAATTTATAGTACTAGTGCCGCCCTCACTAGGTATAAATATCTCATTTCGCTAGTAGTGTATGGGCAAATTCTACTAGCTATTCTCATAAATATGTCACTTATATGCCATATCTATACAATTCATGCACTTTTATATGTATATTTGCTATATTATACATTATTATGCCTTATAGGTATTATACCTATAAGCCACATCCATACGATTGCTTAATATAAATATATGTATAATTTTTTATACATATTTTTTTTTATTTATGTATGGTTTTTTATTCATATCCATATACTGTATTCACTTTTATATGGATATGATTGGCGTTTTATATAGTATTGACAAAATCATAAGTTTGACCAATACGAGGAGAGGTCCGCCAACGACCACCTCCCTATAGGTGTTTTTGGACACGCTGTCTCCCATTCGACTGCTTACTATACTAGGGGCTGCCCGCTCCGTATGATATTCTCTCGTATAACAAGAGAATGCAAGAAATATTCGTATTTTATGAATATAATCCATTTATTTTTCAATATCCATACGTTTTACTTAGTTTTTTGTACGGTATTGACAAAATCCTATGCATTTGCATAAGATTTATTTTGCCACAATTTATAGTACTAGTGCCGCCCTCACTAGGTATAAATATCTCATTTCGCTAGTAGTGTATGGGCAAATTCTACTAGCTATTCTCATAAATGCCTTCTTTATGCCATATCTATACAATTTATGCACTTTTATATGTATATTTGCTAATATTATACATTATTATGCCTTATAGGTATTATACCTATAAGCCATATACATACGATTTCATTTTTTTATTTATATATGGTTTTGTATTTATAACCATATACCGTATTTACTTTTATAAGGATATGATTGGCGTTTTATATAGTATTGACAAAATTATAAGTTTGACAAACACTTTTTTAAGTCTTTTAGTTAAAATTGTCATTTTTAATTGACTATCTAAACACTAGATATATTTGCACATGGAGCAAAGAGTATAAAAATTGGTCGCGTCACTAATAATATCGCGATACATTTTTACTACCATCAAAATACCACATACGTTTATATGTCCTCTTTATTTAATTTGGTTTCTAAACCTCAGGAATAGTTTTAATTATATGTGCGCTCTAAGTTGAATGAATTTCTTGAATCTCTTTACTTGAATTTCTAAGACTTAAAAATATTTATAAATAGATGTCCTATTGCATAATATTTTTTTATCGCTTCACTTATAAAATAACGATCCTGCCTTTCTACCTTTGAATAAACATTCATATAAACATGGAGAAAAAAACGTTCGCGTCACTAACAGTATGTGACGATAAAATTTTGCTAACATTAAAAGGAACATATTTTTATATGTCAACTCTTAGTTGAATTGGTCTATTGCTTAAGATTCTAGACCTTAGGAATATTTTTATATTATATGTTTGCCAATCTTCGCGTCACTAAAAAGATGACGATTCATATTGTTATTATTAGATGGTCGAGTTGTACTTATATTGATATGTTAATCAAATTGGTCTCTTACTTGAAAATCTAGACCTTAGGAATATTTTTATATTATATGTTTGCCAATCTTCGCGTCACTAATAAGATGACGATTCATATTATTATTAGATGGTCGAGTTGTACTTATATTGATATGTTAATCAAATTGGTCTCTTACTTGAAAATCTAGACCTTAGGAATATTTTTATATTATATGTTTGCCAATCTTCGCGTCACTAATAAGATGACGATTCATATTATTATTAGATGGTCGAGTTGTACTTATATTGATATGTTAATCAAATTGGTCTCTTACTTGAAAATCTAGACCTTAGGAATATTTTTATATTATATGTTTGCCAATCTTCGCGTCACTAATAAGATGACGATTCATATTGTTATTATTAGATGGTCGAGTTGTACTTATATTGATATGTTAATCAAATTGGTCTCTTACTTGAAAATCTAGACCTTAGGAATATTTTTATATTATATGTTTGCCAATCTTCGCGTCACTAATAAGATGACGATTCATATTGTTATTATTAGATGGTCGAGTTGTACTTATATTGATATGTTAATCAAATTGGTCTCTTACTTGAAAATCTAGACCTTAGGAATATTTTTATATTATATGTTTGCCAATCTTCGCGTCACTAATAAGATGACGATTCATATTGTTATTATTAGATGGTCGAGTTGTACTTATATTGATATGTTAATCAAATTGGTCTCTTACTTGAAAATCTAGACCTTAGGAATGTAATATATAAAGGATTAAAAATTCGCCACAAAGCCAAGCAAACAATCAATGCATACAAATAGATTGTTGGTTGAACTTTATATAAGAAGTTCAACACAACAAATAAATTATGCAATTTTATTATCGAATCATCAAGCAAAGGATAAGCTTCAGTGGATCGCAGTATGGCAGCTGCTCAACCACTTACAACACCTTGCCTGTTACAAAAGTCGTTTACAATTGATTCTAGGCTTTGTCATTGTATTAAATAATGCTTTTATATGTAACTAGCGCGGCATCAGGTGATCAAAGATCCTCCCAATTTACTATGTTACAAATTACATTGGCATCACATCCATTGTCGTTTAAAAAGTAAATTATAAACTTTAAATGGTTTAGAAGCCATACAATGCAAATTGCCCCTTATTTATCATTGCAGTCCAGCACGGATACGACCTTAGAGGCGTTCAGGCATAATCCAACGGACGTAGCGTCATACCACTGTTCGCTCGAACAAGTATTGTGCCATTGGTCCGTACCTGCGGTTCCTCTCGTACTACGCAGGAATGCTGTCGCAACAACGTTTTGTCATTAGTAGGGTAAAACTAACCTGTCTCACGACGGTCTAAACCCAGCTCACGTTCCCTTGCATGGGTGAACAATCCAACGCTTGGTGAATTTTGCTTCACAATGATAGGAAGAGCCGACATCGAAGGATCAAAAAGCGACGTCGCTATGAACGCTTGGCCGCCACAAGCCAGTTATCCCTATGGTAACTTTTCTGACACCTCTTGTTAAAAACTCTTTAAACCAAAAGGATCGATAGGCCGAGCTTTTGCTGTCCCTGTGTGTACTGAACACCGAGATCAAGTCAGCATTTGCCCTTTTGCTCTATGTGTGGTTTCTGTCCGCACTGAGCTGGCCTTGGGACACCTCCGTTATTATTTGAGAGATGTACCGCCCCAGTCAAACTCCCTACCTGGCAATGTCCTTGAATTGGATCATACCTGAGTAATTGGAGTTATACCAAATTTTCAAATCAAAAATACATAAATGCACCGTTTTATTAAAGAATTTGTTTGCGATTATATAACAAACTCGTGATACTTTGATCAAGAAGCTTGCATCAAAACCCAATACCATAAGATATAATAAATATATCCGTATAATGGCTAGGAAATGATACACGTTCCATTTAATCAAGTAAGTAAGGAAACAATAAGAGTAGTGGTATTTCATTGGCGATACCAAACCGAGGTCTAATATCTCCCACTTATTCTACACCTCTTATGTCTCCTTACACTGCCAGATTAGAGTCAAGCTCAAAAGGGTCTTCTTTCCCCGCTAATTATTCCAAGCCCGTTCCCTTGGCTGTGGTTTCGCTAGATAGTAGATAGGGACAGTGGGAATCGGATCCCTCCGAACTTATTTAACGTGGCGTGTTCCACACTAAAGGGATTACAACCACGGCACTCACATATGCCCACTTTGGAGCATATAGTGCAGCGGGTCTAGGTTAAGCGCCAGACCAACGCCCCGGACTAGAAGCTATAGCTATGTACATAGCAACCACCCCAGTAGCAATTTAAGTACTTGCTTGTCGGGCAAGCACTTCCCCTTGCGTTGGGGCGAGATCTATCTAAAATCTCTACTGTTCTTTGGGTCGCAGCACCCGAGTTGTATAAACGCAACATCCACGTCGAGCCCGGGGACTCTACCCGCGATATAGGTGTCAACCACAGCCACCACGAAACTCCCACAAGGGGGCCGACCTCAATGAGCAGCCTTGGATAACTGCTCAACCCGTGGTACCGAAAATTACAGGCTCGGTGGGCCTCACCCCTTCAGCTCCGACAAGCTCGGATGGGGCAACCATGTCATATTAGTCGCCTCCTACGACAAGCAATGACAGACTGTGGCAGTATTCTTCGCTGCTACCACACGGCAGGGATGAGGACTAAGAGTCCCTCCTCCGGTTGAACGCCTCCTCGGCAAACGCTGTAAGCCTTCTGGTCTTCTCCTGATCCGCTAGTATGCCATCGAATCCAATCCATCTTTCGCCAACTTGCTGCACACCAAGTCCATCGAGGTCTCGCAAATCTTCATAGTTCGGGCAGTCGCATAGAACATGTTGCCAGTCCTCATATGGGTCGCCACATGAGCATGCGGCAGTGCCCGACGCTCTGACACCAAACAGAAATGCGTTTAGCGATCCATGTCCTGTAAGCAAGAATCCGGTACGCATCGTGAATCCAAAGTTAGGATCGCGATAGGCAAATTCGACATCCGGGATGAACTTGTAGGTCACCCGGCCGGATGACTCTACGCTATCCCATCTGTCTTGCCACGCGTGCAGTATGCACTGCTCAGTACGCACCTTCATCTGCCCTCGGCTAAGACTTGTGAGGTCCTCGCCATAACACAGATCGTACTCCTCCAACGGGTATCCACGCTTAAGCTTGTATTTGGCTGCCACTTGCTTGGCGACCAAATCAAGCGGGGGAGCGCCAGCAAGAACCTGCAGTGCCACAGTAGACACTGTTCGGCAAACCGGGAGGCTACCAAGCAGGATGAGCCTCTGGCAAGAAAGAAGTCGCTTCCTGGCCACTACTTCCTGCGTCGTATCGACATACCATATCGGGGCACCAAATAGCACACAGGGTACCATGAGTCCGGCATAGATGGTCCGCTTGGCTCGAGGACTGAATCCCCAGTCTGCTCGAAGCACACGCGCCAATGCTCCAACGACTCCGGTCATTCGCTGCTTGAGCGAGGTGAAGTGCTTGGAGAATTTCAAGCCTTCTTCGACCGTGATGCCAAGATACCGGCAGCTGCTTACATACGGCAAGCTTGCTCCAGCAAGCTTGACCGCTGGGGGCCGACTAAGCACACCCGAAGGATTACGTGCCAAAGGTGGGCGGGCGTTCTCCTTAAGCAGCATTATCACCGTCTTGCTGGTGGAGACGGCAACGCCGACTTCCATCCCCCACGCTTCTACGATGGACATTAGCTGCGCTCCTTTTGTCTCTAGCACGCTTCGGGATTCTCCCTCGACGAGAAGCAGCAGGTAGATAGGGACAGTAGGAATCTCGTTAATCCATTCATGCGCGTCACTAATTAGATGACGAGGCATTTGGCTACCTTAAGAGAGTCATAGTTACTCCCGCCGTTGACCCGCGCTTACTTGAATTTCTTCACTTTGACATTCAGAGCACTGGGCAGAAATCACATTGTGTCAACACCCGCTAGGGCCATCACAATGCTTTGTTTTAATTAGACAGTCGGATTCCCCAAGTCCGTGCCAGTTCTGAATTGATTGTTAATTGATAATCGTTATAATTAATAAGAACTAATTGGTTTAACCCAATTAGTATTCTTAAAAATTTTAGCAAGAAAGTTCCACAATTGGCTACGTAACTAAACTATCCGGGGAACAAGTAACTAACATAAATGCTAGAAACTCTATTTACCCAGAACGAGCACATAAACCATGTTATTGTTTCCCAATCAAGCCCGACTATCTCAATCTTCAGAGCCAATCCTTATCCCGAAGTTACGGATCTAATTTGCCGACTTCCCTTACCTACATTATTCTATCGACTAGAGACTCTTCACCTTGGAGACCAGCTGCGGATATTGGTACGGCCTGTTGAGAAGTTTGCGTGTCCCCACCATAAATTTTCAAGGTCCGAGGAGAAAATATCGACACAACAGTATATGTCATGCTCTTCTAGCCCATCTACCATATCTCTCTGCGAAAGACTTCCATGGTAGTACGGCTATAAAACAGAAAAGAAAACTCTTCCGATATCTCTCGACGGCTTCTTTATGGTCGTTCCTGTTGCCAGGATGAGCACGAGGCCCATATTTAATAACAAACGGATACTCAACAGGTTACGGAATTGGAACCGTATTCCCTTTCGTTCAAAATTATTCAAGTATATTAATTTAGCTAGATTTTATATAATATATATATTTGTTTGGCATTTGTATTTTACTTGAAAATTTTCGGCTTTCGCCTTGAACTTAGGACCGACTAACTCGTGATCAACCACTGTTCACACGAAACCCTTCTCCACTTCAGTCCTCCAAGGTCTCATTCGATTATTTGCTACTACCACCAAGATCTGTACCAATGGCAGCTCCATGCAGGCTTACGCCAAACACTTCTACGCATACCATTGTACCTTCCTACTCACTAAAGTTTCAAAATTTATATTACAAGTAATATAAATCATCTACTTTAGCGGTAATGTATAGGTATACAACTTAAGCGCCATCCATTTTAAGGGCTAGTTGCTTCGGCAGGTGAGTTGTTACACACTCCTTAGCGGATTTCGACTTCCATGATCACCGTCCTGCTGTTTTAAGCAACCAACGCCTTTCATGGTATCTGCATGAGTTGTTAATTTGGGCACCGTAACATTACGTTTGGTTCATCCCACAGCGCCAGTTCTGCTTACCAAAAGTGGCCCACTGGGCACATTATATCATAACCTTGAACTTCATATCAAGAAAGTTAAGGTTCTTACCCATTTAAAGTTTGAGAATAGGTTAAGATCGTTTCGACCCTAAGGCCTCTAATCATTCGCTTTACCAGATAAGATTATTTTATATAATATTAAAATGCACCAGCTATCCTGAGGGAAACTTCGGAAGGAACCAGCTACTAGATGGTTCGATTGGTCTTTCGCCCCTATACTCAATTCTGACAATCGATTTGCACGTCAGAACTGTTTCGGTCTTCCATCAGGGTTTCCCCTGACTTCAACCTGATCAAGTATAGTTCACCATCTTTCGGGTCACAGCATATATGCTCAAGGTACGTTCCAGTTAGAGGCATAAATAATATAAATATCATTATACATAACTATATAGAACGCCCCGGGATTGTGTTAATTAGCTATAAATAGTTAAAAAACTAATCCCATTATTAGTCAAGTTAATTACGCTATTAGGTTTATATCCCAATAACTTGCACATATGTTAGACTCCTTGGTCCGTGTTTCAAGACGGGTCCCGAAGGTATCCTGAATCTTTCGCATTGTTAATCCTACAAGTGCATATAATAAACACAAAAATCAATGATAATTATGCCATTATATAATTCCGAAAAATTAACGCACTGTATTCATATAAATCTATCAGCACTTTATCAAATTAATAACATTTATTCTGTGTTAAAATGCAAGCAAATTAATTTGAATAAACTATAAGTTATATTTTATGATAAATTTGGTATGCTAATAGATTACAATGTCCTTATATGGAAAAAATGCACACTATTATCATAATATTGTTTAAATATTACAATTCTAATGATGAATTTTCCATAACGGATATTCAGGTTCATCGGGCTTAACCTCTAAGCAGTTTCACGTACTGTTTAACTCTCTATTCAGAGTTCTTTTCAACTTTCCCTCACGGTACTTGTTTACTATCGGTCTCATGGTTATATTTAGTTTTAGATGGAGTTTACCACCCACTTAGTGCTGCACTATCAAGCAACACGACTCTTTGGAAACATCATCTAGTAATCATTAACGTTATACGGGCCTGGCACCCTCTATGGGTAAATGGCCTCATTTAAGAAGGACTTAAATCGTTAATTTCTCATACTAGAATATTGACGCTCCATACACTGCATCTCACATTTGCCATATAGACGAAGTGACTTAGTGCTGAACTGATTTCTTTTCGCTCGCCGCTACTAAGAAAATCCTTGTTAGTTTCTTTTCCTCCCCTAATTAATATGCTTAAATTCAGGGGGTAGTCCCATATGAGTTGAGGTTGTGTATAACTTTTATATGCAATTAATTCTTTATATATAATGATAAAACATTTTATTAAATTCGTTATATTAATAATATCTGTATATAAATGGCATTTGTTTGATTTAACGAATCAACGAAGAACAATAATATTGTCAACGGTTTTCTATTTTCTAATCATTAATAAGAGACAATTCTAGATAAATTTTTATGCTAGACATTTCTCAGTATCATTTGATTGAAAAAGAAAATATTTCTCTTCGTTTTTCACATTCAAATTATTTACTAATGTGAGATAATGTTTTTCATATATTTTTTAATATTATGAATAAAATAATTAAATTATTATTATCCAATAATATACCATATGCTTATAAAATTTCATTATAAAATTTGTATAAGCAACTTAATTAGCATAGTCTTACAACCCTCAACCATATGTAGTCCAAGCAGCACTATAAAATTAATTAAAGTACATAACAGCATGGACTGCGATATGCGTTCAAAATGTCGATGTTCATGTGTCCTGCAGTTCACACGATGACGCACAGTTTGCTGCGTTCTTCATCGACCCATGAGCCGAGTGATCCACCGCTTAGAGTTTTATAAATTGGTTTCTTAATTTTGTCAAATATGTTTTTATTGAAAGAAATTAAAAATACACCATTTTACTGGCATATATCAATTCCTTCAATAAATTTATTTTTATACCTAAAACGAATGCTGCGAAATGTCTTAGTTTTATATAACCAATATATATCAAAGTATTTCTTTTTAAATTGCATTTATTGTAAATAAATATATATATATATATATTAATACTTTTTTAGCGATATAAATTGAAATTTATATAAAACATTAACCTGTATAAAACCAGGTACAACATTGTACATTTTAGGTTGTTGCATTATCCAATGTATGCGCATAACTGAGATGAACAATACATATCGCAACGCGTGTATATTATGGTCCATATACACACAGTATTTTAATTGTGTTTATATACAATAATAATTTAATATTATTATTTTAATAATTCGATTTGCTTGTTCGAATTTTTATTTGTTTGTTTTGGCTGCTTATTATTTCTCTCATATGTATTAAATACAATATATAATTTTAATATTTGCATTATTTCGATTTGCTTGTTCGAAATTTCATTTGATCTATATTAGATCATATACATTTTGGCAATTCATATTTTATTTGTATTACTATAATGTATTTATTATAATATAAACAAATATTTTATTAACGGTAAGGATATACAATAATAATTTAATATTATTATTTTAATAATTCGATTTGCTTGTTCGAATTTTTATTTGTTTGCTTTGGCTGCTTATTAATTTCTCTCATATGTATTAAATACAATATATAATTTTAATATTTGCATTATTTCGATTTGCTTGTTCGAAATTTCATTTGATCTATAATAGATCTCATATACATTTTGGCAATTCATATTTTATTTGTAATACTATAATGTATTTATTATAATATAAACAAATATTTTATTAACGGTAAGGATATACAATAATAATTTAATATTATTATTTTAATAATTCGATTTGCTTGTTCGAATTTTTATTTGTTTGCTTTGGCTGCTTATTAATTTCTCTCATATGTATTAAATACAATATATAATTTTAATATTTGCATTATTTCGATTTGCTTGTTCGAAATTTCATTTGATCTATAATAGATCTCATATACATTTTGGCAATTCATATTTTATTTGTAATACTATAATGTATTTATTATAATATAAACAAATATTTTATTAACGGTAAGGATATTAAAACATTAATGATCCTTCCGCAGGTTCACCTACGGAAACCTTGTTACGACTTTTACTTCCTCTAAATAATCAAGTTCGGTCAACTTTTGCGAAACAACCGTAACACGCAAGGCGTCACAGTGATCACGTCCGGAGACCTCACTAAATAATTCAATCGGTAGTAGCGACGGGCGGTGTGTACAAAGGGCAGGGACGTAATCAATGCGAGTTAATGACTCACACTTACTGGGAATTCCAAGTTCATGTGAACAGTTTCAGTTCACAATCCCAAGCATGAAAGTGGTTCAGCGGTTTACCCGGACCTCTCGGTCTAGGAAATACACGTTGATACTTTCATTGTAGCGCGCGTGCAGCCCAGGACATCTAAGGGCATCACAGACCTGTTATTGCTCAATCTCATTATTGCTAGACGCAATTTGTCCATTTAAGAAGCTAGTGTCCTTATAATGGGACAAACCAACAGGTACGGCTCCACTTATATAAACACATTCAAACACAATAAACATTTTACTGCCACCATGAATGAAGGCTATATAAGCTTCAACACCATAATCCTGAAGATATCTATTTAATATATTTGAGTCTCGTTCGTTATCGGAATTAACCAGACAAATCACTCCACGAACTAAGAACGGCCATGCACCACCACCCATAGATTCGAGAAAGAGCTATCAATCTGTCTTACACACTTATGTTCGGACCTGGTAAGTTTTCCCGTGTTGAGTCAAATTAAGCCGCAGGCTCCACTCCTGGTGGTGCCCTTCCGTCAATTCCTTTAAGTTTCAGCTTTGCAACCATACTTCCCCCGGAGCCCAAAAGCTTTGGTTTCCCGGGAAGCGACTGAGAGAGCCATAAAAGTAGCTACACCCAATTGCTAGCTGGCATCGTTTATGGTTAGAACTAGGGCGGTATCTGATCGCCTTCGAACCTCTAACTTTCGTTCTTGATTAATGAAAACATCTTTGGCAAATGCTTTCGCTTAAGTTAGTCTTACGACGGTCCAAGAATTTCACCTCTCGCGTCGTAATACTAATGCCCCCAAACTGCTTCTATTAATCATTACCTCTTGATCTGAAAACCAATGAAAGCAGAACAGAGGTCTTATTTCATTATCCCATGCACAGAATATTCAGGCATTTGAAGCCTGCTTTAAGCACTCTAATTTGTTCAAAGTAATTGTACCGGCCCACAATAACACTCGTTTAAGAGCACTAATGCAGGTTTTTAAATAGGAGGAACATATGAAAAAATACAAGTATCTAAGCACATGTAAGAACTCCACCGGTAATACGCTTACATACATAAAGGTATAGTACTAACCACAATTGTAAGTTGTACTACCCGTATGAAGCACAAGTTCAACTACGAACGTTTTAACCGCAACAACTTTAATATACGCTATTGGAGCTGGAATTACCGCGGCTGCTGGCACCAGACTTGCCCTCCAATTGGTCCTTGTTAAAGGATTTAAAGTGTACTCATTCCAATTACAGGGCCTCGGATATGAGTCCTGTATTGTTATTTTTCGTCACTACCTCCCCGAGCTGGGAGTGGGTAATTTACGCGCCTGCTGCCTTCCTTAGATGTGGTAGCCGTTTCTCAGGCTCCCTCTCCGGAATCGAACCCTGATTCCCCGTTACCCGTTGCAACCATGGTAGTCCTAGATACTACCATCAAAAGTTGATAGGGCAGACATTTGAAAGATCTGTCGTCGGTACAAGACCATACGATCTGCATGTTATCTAGAGTTCAACCAATATAACGATCTTGCGATCGCTTGGTTTTAGCCTAATAAAAGCACATGTTCCATAAGGTTCATGTTTTAATTGCATGTATTAGCTCTAGAATTACCACAGTTATCCAAGTAACTGTTAACGATCTAAGGAACCATAACTGATATAATGAGCCTTTTGCGGTTTCACTTTTAATTCGTGTGTACTTAGACATGCATGGCTTAATCTTTGAGACAAGCATATAACTACTGGCAGGATCAACCAGAATAATGTTTTTATTCATATTTCATTCATATTTTTTGAATAGAAATTAGCAATATATATGTTGTTATAGATTTTATTTCTATCGAATACGGCCATTTTTATATAGCATTCGTATACGTTTGTTTTCCAATTTATACTTGTTTCGCCACTAATAATAACAAGTTTTTATTGATGTCAAAAAGAATCATATTCTTTATAAACACAATATTTATTTTTCATATATTTTCTTTATATATGCACATTTCATTCTAAAATATCATTTTTGTTCGACATACATAATATATTGTATCCACACATGTACAATTTTTGTTTAACCAATATAAGATATTGAGTTAATCATTTGTATTTTGACGATAAATTTAAAATTTATCTATATATATCCATATAAGTCTCTGGTAATATATAAAATAGAACCGAGTGTATATATATAATTATTACTACTATATTTATTTCTTAAATAATATATACTTATATATTATTTATATATATACTCTTTATTATATATTATATAATTTCTTAAATAACTCTCTTAATAGCTATTTTTTATTATCAACAATATAAGTTGATATTAATATTGAAAATGTATTCATAATTACATTTTTATATTTCTTTGGTAGACTTTTATGTACTATTATTATTTAATAATACACATATAATATAAATCATGTTAGCCTACCTCCTAAAATTAACGATAAAATTCGGAAACAATTTGTTATTCTATGTACAATAGAAACTTGGCCTTTGTTTCAACGTTATTATCTTTGGGCTTAAAATATTAACCGCGGAGCCAAGTCTCGTATTCAAATAAATGAATAAAGAAACAAATTTGACGGATAATATCTTCTCTACTGACATATGTCAATAGCAGACGGCCGGCCCATTGACCATCCTATAGTAGTTTTTGGACACGCTGTCTCCCATTCGGGTATATTCAATTTACTTTGCCACTCACCCATATAGTGTTCTCTTATATAATAAGACAACGCACTTTTATATTCATTATATGGATATATTGCCTTCCTCATATTTGCCACACCACCTATAGTAGTTTTTGGACACGCTGTCTCCCATTCGGGTATATTCAATTTACTTTGCCACTCACCCATATAGTGTTCTCTTATATAATAAGAAAACGCACTTTTATTTTCATTATATGGATATATTGCCTTCCTCATATTTGCCACACCACCTATAGTAGTTTTTGGACACGCTGTCTCCCATTCGGGTATATTCAATTTACTTTGCCACTCACCCATATAGTGTTCTCTTATATAATAAGAAAACGCACTTTTATTTTCATTATATGGATATATTGCCTTCCTCATATTTGCCACACCACCTATAGTAGTTTTTGGACACGCTGTCTCCCATTCGGGTATATTCAATTCTCTTTGCCACTCACCCTTATAGTATTCTCTTATTTAATAAGAATACTAAAATACTTCTCATATTATAGATGTAATCTATTAACTTCTCAATATCCATACGGTTTATGTATGGTATTGACAAAATCCTATGCATTTGCATAAGATTTATTTTGCCACAATTTATAGTACTAGTGCCGCCCTCACTAGGTATAAATATCTCATTTCGCTAGTAGTGTATGGGCAAATTCTACTAGCTATTCTCATAAATATGTCACTTATATGCCATATCTATACAATTCATGCACTTTTATATGTATATTTGCTATATTATACATTATTATGCCTTATAGGTATTATACCTATAAGCCACATCCATACGATTGCTTAATATAAATATATGTATAATTTTTTATACATATTTTTTTTTTATTTATGTATGGTTTTTTATTCATATCCATATACTGTATTCACTTTTATATGGATATGATTGGCGTTTTATATAGTATTGACAAAATCATAAGTTTGACCAATACGAGGAGAGGTCCGCCAACGACCACCTCCCTATAGGTGTTTTTGGACACGCTGTCTCCCATTCGACTGCTTACTATACTAGGGGCTACCCGCTCCGTATGATATTCTCTCATATAACAAGAGAATGCAAGAAATATTCGTATTTTATGAATATAATCCATTTATTTTTCAATATCCATACGTTTTACTTAGTTTTTTGTACGGTATTGACAAAATCCTATGCATTTGCATAAGATTTATTTTGCCACAATTTATAGTACTAGTGCCGCCCTCACTAGGTATAAATATCTCATTTCGCTAGTAGTGTATGGGGAAATTCTACTAGCTATTCTCATAAATATGTCACTTATATGCCATATCTATACAATTCATGCACTTTTATATGTATATTTGCTATATTATACATTATTATGCCTTATAGGTATTATACCTATAAGCCACATCCATACGATTGCTTAATATAAATATATGTATAATTTTTTATACATATTTTTTTTTTATTTTTGTATGGTTTTTTATTCATATCCATATACTGTATTCAATTTTATATGGATATGATTGGCGTTTTATATAGTATTGACAAAATCATAAGTTTGACCAATACGAGGAGAGGTCCGCCAACGACCACCTCCCTATAGGTGTTTTTGGACACGCTGTCTCCCATTCGACTGCTTACTATACTAGGGGCTACCCGCTCCGTATGATATTCTCTCATATAACAAGAGAATGCAAGAAATATTCGTATTTTATGAATATAATCCATTTATTTTTCAATATCCATACGTTTTACTTAGTTTTTTGTACGGTATTGACAAAATCCTATGCATTTGCATAAGATTTATTTTGCCACAATTTATAGTACTAGTGCCGCCCTCACTAGGTATAAATATCTCATTTCGCTAGTAGTGTATGGGCAAATTCTACTAGCTATTCTCATAAATATGTCACTTATATGCCATATCTATACAATTCATGCACTTTTATATGTATATTTGCTATATTATACATTATTATGCCTTATAGGTATTATACCTATAAGCCACATCCATACGATTGCTTAATATAAATATATGTATAATTTTTTATACATATTTTTTTTTATTTATGTATGGTTTTTTATTCATATCCATATACTGTATTCACTTTTATATGGATATGATTGGCGTTTTATATAGTATTGACAAAATCATAAGTTTGACCAATACGAGGAGAGGTCCGCCAACGACCACCTCCCTATAGGTGTTTTTGGACACGCTGTCTCCCATTCGACTGCTTACTATACTAGGGGCTACCCGCTCCGTATGATATTCTCTCATATAACAAGAGAATGCAAGAAATATTCGTATTTTATGAATATAATCCATTTATTTTTCAATATCCATACGTTTTACTTAGTTTTTTGTACGGTATTGACAAAATCCTATGCATTTGCATAAGATTTATTTTGCCACAATTTATAGTACTAGTGCCGCCCTCACTAGGTATAAATATCTCATTTCGCTAGTAGTGTATGGGCAAATTCTACTAGCTATTCTCATAAATATGTCACTTATATGCCATATCTATACAATTCATGCACTTTTATATGTATATTTGCTATATTATACATTATTATGCCTTATAGGTATTATACCTATAAGCCACATCCATACGATTGCTTAATATAAATATATGTATAATTTTTTATACATATTTTTTTTTATTTATGTATGGTTTTTTATTCATATCCATATACTGTATTCACTTTTATATGGATATGATTGGCGTTTTATATAGTATTGACAAAATCATAAGTTTGACCAATACGAGGAGAGGTCCGCCAACGACCACCTCCCTATAGGTGTTTTTGGACACGCTGTCTCCCATTCGACTGCTTACTATACTAGGGGCTGCCCGCTCCGTATGATATTCTCTCGTATAACAAGAGAATGCAAGAAATATTCGTATTTTATGAATATAATCCATTTATTTTTCAATATCCATACGTTTTACTTAGTTTTTTGTACGGTATTGACAAAATCCTATGCATTTGCATAAGATTTATTTTGCCACAATTTATAGTACTAGTGCCGCCCTCACTAGGTATAAATATCTCATTTCGCTAGTAGTGTATGGGCAAATTCTACTAGCTATTCTCATAAATGCCTTCTTTATGCCATATCTATACAATTTATGCACTTTTATATGTATATTTGCTAATATTATACATTATTATGCCTTATAGGTATTATACCTATAAGCCATATACATACGATTTCATTTTTTTATTTATATATGGTTTTGTATTTATAACCATATACCGTATTTACTTTTATAAGGATATGATTGGCGTTTTATATAGTATTGACAAAATTATAAGTTTGACAAACACTTTTTTAAGTCTTTTAGTTAAAATTGTCATTTTTAATTGACTATCTAAACACTAGATATATTTGCACATGGAGCAAAGAGTATAAAAATTGGTCGCGTCACTAATAATATCGCGATACATTTTTACTACCATCAAAATACCACATACGTTTATATGTCCTCTTTATTTAATTTGGTTTCTAAACCTCAGGAATAGTTTTAATTATATGTGCGCTCTAAGTTGAATGAATTTCTTGAATCTCTTTACTTGAATTTCTAAGACTTAAAAATATTTATAAATAGATGTCCTATTGCATAATATTTTTTTATCGCTTCACTTATAAAATAACGATCCTGCCTTTCTACCTTTGAATAAACATTCATATAAACATGGAGAAAAAAACGTTCGCGTCACTAACAGTATGTGACGATAAAATTTTGCTAACATTAAAAGGAACATATTTTTATATGTCAACTCTTAGTTGAATTGGTCTATTGCTTAAGATTCTAGACCTTAGGAATATTTTTATATTATATGTTTGCCAATCTTCGCGTCACTAAAAAGATGACGATTCATATTGTTATTATTAGATGGTCGAGTTGTACTTATATTGATATGTTAATCAAATTGGTCTCTTACTTGAAAATCTAGACCTTAGGAATATTTTTATATTATATGTTTGCCAATCTTCGCGTCACTAATAAGATGACGATTCATATTATTATTAGATGGTCGAGTTGTACTTATATTGATATGTTAATCAAATTGGTCTCTTACTTGAAAATCTAGACCTTAGGAATATTTTTATATTATATGTTTGCCAATCTTCGCGTCACTAATAAGATGACGATTCATATTATTATTAGATGGTCGAGTTGTACTTATATTGATATGTTAATCAAATTGGTCTCTTACTTGAAAATCTAGACCTTAGGAATATTTTTATATTATATGTTTGCCAATCTTCGCGTCACTAATAAGATGACGATTCATATTGTTATTATTAGATGGTCGAGTTGTACTTATATTGATATGTTAATCAAATTGGTCTCTTACTTGAAAATCTAGACCTTAGGAATATTTTTATATTATATGTTTGCCAATCTTCGCGTCACTAATAAGATGACGATTCATATTGTTATTATTAGATGGTCGAGTTGTACTTATATTGATATGTTAATCAAATTGGTCTCTTACTTGAAAATCTAGACCTTAGGAATATTTTTATATTATATGTTTGCCAATCTTCGCGTCACTAATAAGATGACGATTCATATTGTTATTATTAGATGGTCGAGTTGTACTTATATTGATATGTTAATCAAATTGGTCTCTTACTTGAAAATCTAGACCTTAGGAATGTAATATATAAAGGATTAAAAATTCGCCACAAAGCCAAGCAAACAATCAATGCATACAAATAGATTGTTGGTTGAACTTTATATAAGAAGTTCAACACAACAAATAAATTATGCAATTTTATTATCGAATCATCAAGCAAAGGATAAGCTTCAGTGGATCGCAGTATGGCAGCTGCTCAACCACTTACAACACCTTGCCTGTTACAAAAGTCGTTTACAATTGATTCTAGGCTTTGTCATTGTATTAAATAATGCTTTTATATGTAACTAGCGCGGCATCAGGTGATCAAAGATCCTCCCAATTTACTATGTTACAAATTACATTGGCATCACATCCATTGTCGTTTAAAAAGTAAATTATAAACTTTAAATGGTTTAGAAGCCATACAATGCAAATTGCCCCTTATTTATCATTGCAGTCCAGCACGGATACGACCTTAGAGGCGTTCAGGCATAATCCAACGGACGTAGCGTCATACCACTGTTCGCTCGAACAAGTATTGTGCCATTGGTCCGTACCTGCGGTTCCTCTCGTACTACGCAGGAATGCTGTCGCAACAACGTTTTGTCATTAGTAGGGTAAAACTAACCTGTCTCACGACGGTCTAAACCCAGCTCACGTTCCCTTGCATGGGTGAACAATCCAACGCTTGGTGAATTTTGCTTCACAATGATAGGAAGAGCCGACATCGAAGGATCAAAAAGCGACGTCGCTATGAACGCTTGGCCGCCACAAGCCAGTTATCCCTATGGTAACTTTTCTGACACCTCTTGTTAAAAACTCTTTAAACCAAAAGGATCGATAGGCCGAGCTTTTGCTGTCCCTGTGTGTACTGAACACCGAGATCAAGTCAGCATTTGCCCTTTTGCTCTATGTGTGGTTTCTGTCCGCACTGAGCTGGCCTTGGGACACCTCCGTTATTATTTGAGAGATGTACCGCCCCAGTCAAACTCCCTACCTGGCAATGTCCTTGAATTGGATCATACCTGAGTAATTGGAGTTATACCAAATTTTCAAATCAAAAATACATAAATGCACCGTTTTATTAAAGAATTTGTTTGCGATTATATAACAAACTCGTGATACTTTGATCAAGAAGCTTGCATCAAAACCCAATACCATAAGATATAATAAATATATCCGTATAATGGCTAGGAAATGATACACGTTCCATTTAATCAAGTAAGTAAGGAAACAATAAGAGTAGTGGTATTTCATTGGCGATACCAAACCGAGGTCTAATATCTCCCACTTATTCTACACCTCTTATGTCTCCTTACACTGCCAGATTAGAGTCAAGCTCAAAAGGGTCTTCTTTCCCCGCTAATTATTCCAAGCCCGTTCCCTTGGCTGTGGTTTCGCTAGATAGTAGATAGGGACAGTAGGAATCTCGTTAATCCATTCATGCGCGTCACTAATTAGATGACGAGGCATTTGGCTACCTTAAGAGAGTCATAGTTACTCCCGCCGTTGACCCGCGCTTACTTGAATTTCTTCACTTTGACATTCAGAGCACTGGGCAGAAATCACATTGTGTCAACACCCGCTAGGGCCATCACAATGCTTTGTTTTAATTAGACAGTCGGATTCCCCAAGTCCGTGCCAGTTCTGAATTGATTGTTAATTGATAATCGTTATAATTAATAAGAACTAATTGGTTTAACCCAATTAGTATTCTTAAAAATTTTAGCAAGAAAGTTCCACAATTGGCTACGTAACTAAACTATCCGGGGAACAAGTAACTAACATAAATGCTAGAAACTCTATTTACCCAGAACGAGCACATAAACCATGTTATTGTTTCCCAATCAAGCCCGACTATCTCAATCTTCAGAGCCAATCCTTATCCCGAAGTTACGGATCTAATTTGCCGACTTCCCTTACCTACATTATTCTATCGACTAGAGACTCTTCACCTTGGAGACCAGCTGCGGATATTGGTACGGCCTGTTGAGAAGTTTGCGTGTCCCCACCATAAATTTTCAAGGTCCGAGGAGAAAATATCGACACAACAGTATATGTCATGCTCTTCTAGCCCATCTACCATATCTCTCTGCGAAAGACTTCCATGGTAGTACGGCTATAAAACAGAAAAGAAAACTCTTCCGATATCTCTCGACGGCTTCTTTATGGTCGTTCCTGTTGCCAGGATGAGCACGAGGCCCATATTTAATAACAAACGGATACTCAACAGGTTACGGAATTGGAACCGTATTCCCTTTCGTTCAAAATTATTCAAGTATATTAATTTAGCTAGATTTTATATAATATATATATTTGTTTGGCATTTGTATTTTACTTGAAAATTTTCGGCTTTCGCCTTGAACTTAGGACCGACTAACTCGTGATCAACCACTGTTCACACGAAACCCTTCTCCACTTCAGTCCTCCAAGGTCTCATTCGATTATTTGCTACTACCACCAAGATCTGTACCAATGGCAGCTCCATGCAGGCTTACGCCAAACACTTCTACGCATACCATTGTACCTTCCTACTCACTAAAGTTTCAAAATTTATATTACAAGTAATATAAATCATCTACTTTAGCGGTAATGTATAGGTATACAACTTAAGCGCCATCCATTTTAAGGGCTAGTTGCTTCGGCAGGTGAGTTGTTACACACTCCTTAGCGGATTTCGACTTCCATGATCACCGTCCTGCTGTTTTAAGCAACCAACGCCTTTCATGGTATCTGCATGAGTTGTTAATTTGGGCACCGTAACATTACGTTTGGTTCATCCCACAGCGCCAGTTCTGCTTACCAAAAGTGGCCCACTGGGCACATTATATCATAACCTTGAACTTCATATCAAGAAAGTTAAGGTTCTTACCCATTTAAAGTTTGAGAATAGGTTAAGATCGTTTCGACCCTAAGGCCTCTAATCATTCGCTTTACCAGATAAGATTATTTTATATAATATTAAAATGCACCAGCTATCCTGAGGGAAACTTCGGAAGGAACCAGCTACTAGATGGTTCGATTGGTCTTTCGCCCCTATACTCAATTCTGACAATCGATTTGCACGTCAGAACTGTTTCGGTCTTCCATCAGGGTTTCCCCTGACTTCAACCTGATCAAGTATAGTTCACCATCTTTCGGGTCACAGCATATATGCTCAAGGTACGTTCCAGTTAGAGGCATAAATAATATAAATATCATTATACATAACTATATAGAACGCCCCGGGATTGTGTTAATTAGCTATAAATAGTTAAAAAACTAATCCCATTATTAGTCAAGTTAATTACGCTATTAGGTTTATATCCCAATAACTTGCACATATGTTAGACTCCTTGGTCCGTGTTTCAAGACGGGTCCCGAAGGTATCCTGAATCTTTCGCATTGTTAATCCTACAAGTGCATATAATAAACACAAAAATCAATGATAATTATGCCATTATATAATTCCGAAAAATTAACGCACTGTATTCATATAAATCTATCAGCACTTTATCAAATTAATAACATTTATTCTGTGTTAAAATGCAAGCAAATTAATTTGAATAAACTATAAGTTATATTTTATGATAAATTTGGTATGCTAATAGATTACAATGTCCTTATATGGAAAAAATGCACACTATTATCATAATATTGTTTAAATATTACAATTCTAATGATGAATTTTCCATAACGGATATTCAGGTTCATCGGGCTTAACCTCTAAGCAGTTTCACGTACTGTTTAACTCTCTATTCAGAGTTCTTTTTCAACTTTCCCTCACGGTACTTGTTTACTATCGGTCTCATGGTTATATTTAGTTTTAGATGGAGTTTACCACCCACTTAGTGCTGCACTATCAAGCAACACGACTCTTTGGAAACATCATCTAGTAATCATTAACGTTATACGGGCCTGGCACCCTCTATGGGTAAATGGCCTCATTTAAGAAGGACTTAAATCGTTAATTTCTCATACTAGAATATTGACGCTCCATACACTGCATCTCACATTTGCCATATAGACAAAGTGACTTAGTGCTGAACTGATTTCTTTTCGCTCGCCGCTACTAAGAAAATCCTTGTTAGTTTCTTTTCCTCCCCTAATTAATATGCTTAAATTCAGGGGGTAGTCCCATATGAGTTGAGGTTGTGTATAACTTTTATATGCAATTAATTCTTTATATATAATGATAAAACATTTTATTAAATTCGTTATATTAATAATATCTGTATATAAATGGCATTTGTTTGATTTAACGAATCAACGAAGAACAATAATATTGTCAACGGTTTTCTATTTTCTAATCATTAATAAGAGACAATTCTAGATAAATTTTTATGCTAGACATTTCTCAGTATCATTTGATTGAAAAAGAAAATATTTCTCTTCGTTTTTCACATTCAAATTATTTACTAATGTGAGATAATGTTTTTCATATATTTTTTAATATTATGAATAAAATAATTAAATTATTATTATCCAATAATATACCATATGCTTATAAAATTTCATTATAAAATTTGTATAAGCAACTTAATTAGCATAGTCTTACAACCCTCAACCATATGTAGTCCAAGCAGCACTATAAAATTAATTAAAGTACATAACAGCATGGACTGCGATATGCGTTCAAAATGTCGATGTTCATGTGTCCTGCAGTTCACACGATGACGCACAGTTTGCTGCGTTCTTCATCGACCCATGAGCCGAGTGATCCACCGCTTAGAGTTTTATAAATTGGTTTCTTAATTTTGTCAAATATGTTTTTATTGAAAGAAATTAAAAATACACCATTTTACTGGCATATATCAATTCCTTCAATAAATTTATTTTTATACCTAAAACGAATGCTGCGAAATGTCTTAGTTTTATATAACCAATATATATCAAAGTATTTCTTTTTAAATTGCATTTATTGTAAATAAATATATATATATATATATATTAATACTTTTTTAGCGATATAAATTGAAATTTATATAAAACATTAACCTGTATAAAACCAGGTACAACATTGTACATTTTAGGTTGTTGCATTATCCAATGTATGCGCATAACTGAGATGAACAATACATATCGCAACGCGTGTATATTATGGTCCATATACACACAGTATTTTAATTGTGTTTATATACAATAATAATTTAATATTATTATTTTAATAATTCGATTTGCTTGTTCGAATTTTTATTTGTTTGTTTTGGCTGCTTATTATTTCTCTCATATGTATTAAATACAATATATAATTTTAATATTTGCATTATTTCGATTTGCTTGTTCGAAATTTCATTTGATCTATAATAGATCTCATATACATTTTGGCAATTCATATTTTATTTGTAATACTATAATGTATTTATTATAATATAAACAAATATTTTATTAACGGTAAGGATATACAATAATAATTTAATATTATTATTTTAATAATTCGATTTGCTTGTTCGAATTTTTATTTGTTTGCTTTGGCTGCTTATTATTTCTCTCATATGTATTAAATACAATATATAATTTTAATATTTGCATTATTTCGATTTGCTTGTTCGAAATTTTATTTGATCTATATTAGATCTCATATACATTTTGGCAATTCATATTTTATTTGTATTATTATAATGTATTTATTATAATATAAACAAATATTTTATTAACGGTAAGGATATACAATAATAATTTAATATTATTATTTTAATAATTCGATTTGCTTGTTCGAATTTTTATTTGTTTGCTTTGGCTGCTTATTAATTTCTCTCATATGTATTAAATACAATATATAATTTTAATATTTGCATTATTTCGATTTGCTTGTTCGAAATTTCATTTGATCTATAATAGATCTCATATACATTTTGGCAATTCATATTTTATTTGTAATACTATAATGTATTTATTATAATATAAACAAATATTTTATTAACGGTAAGGATATACAATAATAATTTAATATTATTATTTTAATAATTCGATTTGCTTGTTCGAATTTTTATTTGTTTGCTTTGGCTGCTTATTATTTCTCTCATATGTATTAAATACAATATATAATTTTAATATTTGCATTATTTCGATTTGCTTGTTCGAAATTTTATTTGATCTATATTAGATCTCATATACATTTTGGCAATTCATATTTTATTTGTATTATTATAATGTATTTATTATAATATAAACAAATATTTTATTAACGGTAAGGATATACAATAATAATTTAATATTATTATTTTAATAATTCGATTTGCTTGTTCGAATTTTTATTTGTTTGCTTTGGCTGCTTATTAATTTCTCTCATATGTATTAAATACAATATATAATTTTAATATTTGCATTATTTCGATTTGCTTGTTCGAAATTTCATTTGATCTATAATAGATCTCATATACATTTTGGCAATTCATATTTTATTTGTAATACTATAATGTATTTATTATAATATAAACAAATATTTTATTAACGGTAAGGATATTAAAACATTAATGATCCTTCCGCAGGTTCACCTACGGAAACCTT